>NC_091752.1:300000-377500 GCF_043380555.1 Nothobranchius furzeri
AAAAGAATGTGCATGTATAGCACTCAATACTTAGTCGGGGCTCCTTTTGCCTCAATAACTGCAGTAATGCGGCGTGGCATGGACTCGATCAGTCTGTGGCACTGCTCAGGTGTTATGAGAGCCCAGGTTGCTCTGATAGTCGTCTTCAGCTCCTCTGCATTGTTGGGTCTAGCGTATTGCATCCTCCGCTTCACAATACCCCATAGATTTTCTATGGGGTTAAGGTCAGGCGAGTTTGCTGGCCAATCAAGGACAGGGATACCATGGTCCTTGAACCAGGTGCTGGTGGTTTTGGCACTGTGTGCAGGTGCCAAGTCCTGTTGAAAGGTGAAGTCTGCATCCCCATAAAGTTGGTCAGCAGCAGGAAGCATGAAGTGCTCTAAAACTTCCTGGTAGACGGCTGCATTGACCCTGGACCTCAGGAAACAGAGTGGGCCAACACCGGCAGATGACATGGCACCCCACACCATCACTGACGGTGGAAACTTTACACTGGACCTCATGCAACGTGGATTCTGTGCTTCTCCGCTCTTCCTCCAGACTCTGGGTCCTTGATTTCCAAAGGAAATGCAGAACTTGCTTTCATCAGAAAACATAACTTTGGACCACTCAGCATCAGTCCAGTCCTTTTTGTCCTTGGCCCAGGCGAGACGCTTCTTGCGCTGTTTCATGTTCAAGAGTGGCTTGACACACGGAATGCGACACCTGAATCCCATGTCTTTCATGAGTCTCCTCGTGGTGGTTCTTGAAGCGCTGACTCCAGCTGCAGTCCACTCTTTGTGGATCTCCCCCACATTTTTGAATGGGTTTGTCGTCACAATTCTCTGCAGGGTGCGGTTATCCCTAGAGCTTGTACACTTTTTTCTACCACATTTTTTCCGTCCCTTCGCCTGTCTGTTAATGTGCTTGGACACAGAGCTCTGCGAACAGCCAGCTTCTTTAGCAATCACCTTTTGTGTCTTGCCCTCCTTGTGCAAGGTGTCAATGATTGTCTTTTGGACAGCTGTTAAGTCAGAAGTCTTCCCCATGATTGTGGTGCCTTCAAAACAAGACTGAGGGACCTTTTAAGGGCCTTTGCAGGTGTTTTGAGTAAATCAGCTGATTAGAGTGGCAGCAGGTGTCTTCTATATTCAGCCTTTTCAGAATATTCTAATTTTTTGAGATACCAAATTTGGAGTTTTCATTAGTTGTCACTTATGAATATCAAATTTAAATGTAATGAACATTGGAAATACATTGGTCTGTGTGCATTGCATGAATATAATGTACAAGTTTCACGTTTTGAATGGAATTACTGAAATATTTTCAACCTTTTGATGATATTCTAATTTACTGGCCAGCACCTGTATACCAGAAGATTGGCCAGATTTTTCACATCTGTAGACTCGTCTACCTGCAGCGAGTAAAACTCGCTTTCTTTCACCCGGCTGACTAATGTAGCCAGGATGTCCTCTGACAGTGCATCGATGCGGCGTGACGGTGTTATTTAATACTGGAATCATGTCTAACATTTTAGCTTCTTTCTCTCCAATCATGCACCCCACCGTCTCTCTGGCAGCTGGCAAGCACACATCTTCAGCAAGTGTGTGAGGCAGCCCGTTTCTCGCTATTCTGTAGCTGAGAAGATATGAAGCCCGTAATGCGTCTTTTGTAGACCCGACATATGAATGAAACTGCAGTTGTTTTTTGCTGCTTTGTAACTCCTCCAGTTTTGATTTAAAAAATGTAAGGGGTCTTTGAATTACATTGCCATGCTTTGTGTGAAGGTGCCGACGTAGATAAGGTTTCATGCAGCTGTTTGCTAGAACCTCGCTGCACACCACGCACTGCGGCTTTGGGCAATCTGCATCACCAACCCAAGTGAAGCCCAGACGTAGATAATTTTCATCATATTTCCTTATTTTTTTCCCCATCTGGTGTTCACCCTCATCACCTCTTTTGCCATGCTGCCATCTTCCCTCCTTTGCTGTTTCCTTCGGCTCATCATTTTTGGACTCCCGCTGTTTTTTTTCTCCCGGATCCGTAGCAACTCTCTCATCTGTTGCCTCGGACTCACAACTCTCCCTTGGTTCCTCTCCTGCTTTATCACTAACTTTGACTTTCAAATTCTCACCTGACAGTTTCCCTGATTTCAGCCAATTGAGCATACTTGCAAAAATGGCAGAGGCTACAAGCTAGGTGCGCAAATGCAGTGTGTAGTAGTAGAAGAAGAATTCTTCTTTTATGATTCATTTTAAGATGAAGTGCATTTTGAATAGAAATTTTTATTTCAATTTTTATTTTAATTATTTTAAAAATTACAAAGGAATATTTTTTGTTTATTTACACATTTTTATTGTGAAGGGGAAAAAAACAGTAATTTGACGCCATTACACTTTTCACCTCGCGCACCCCCGGGGGTGCGCGCACCACACTTTGGGAATCCCTGGATATGTCAACACTTAAGCCCTTTTCAGATAGACATTCTGGAATATGTGTGGACAATTCAATCCGGTTTTGTACCGGAACTTGTCCTTTCGGCTGCCTTCCCACAGCAGGGAAAAGTTCCAGATGTCTGGGGGGGGGGGGGGTCGGACTTATGTTAAGCATAATTCTGCGCACACGAAGACGCATAAGAGACCTGGATGATGAAACACAATGGTTAAAGGAATCACTGAAGCGGTGTGAAGCGCTCCGTCGCGCGTCTAGGAGACGGTACCGTAGGAGGCGAGCTGCCATGGTTCGCCGCATGCTACAGCAGCGGGCTATCTGGGTGCGCACAGCGTCCCCCGGTCCCCTCCTCCCTGTCCGGAACTCGACCTCACCAGTCTGAAGCAGCCACCCTGTCCGTGACAAGTCCGGTCCTGTTACTAGGGGCGTCGTCCGGTTAAATTATGGAAAAGGTTATCCGGATGTTTGTGTTCAGACACAAAGGTCTTACGGACAGAGTCCCGAACATTTCCATTTTTCATGGCCTGTCTGAAGGGGGCTCTAGGCACATTTATGTGGATGTTTATTTCCTTTTGGATTTAATGTTGGAGCACTGTAGCCTAGTGAACTAGACCAAATTCTTGCTTTGCAAAGTTTAAATAATACATTTATTTAGTCTGGCTTGCCAGGCTAGGAGCACTGATGACTGGGGCTGATTGTTTGCTGGTGTGATTTTCTGAGGTATTTAAAGGAAGCCAGGTAGAGGCTTGGGGAGGTTTTTTTATTTTTGATCTGTAAAAGGAAAGCAATGAAATAAACGCCTGAGAAGCATTTTGGCTCCCAAAGAAAAATGTCCCTGTGCTGCAGTTTGCCTCTAGTTCATTCACCTTGAAGACCTTCTGGCTGCTCTACATTCTCACACACCAGCTTTTGGACCATCTCCTGCCCAACTCATTTTCTCCTGTTTAGTTTCCGGGTGCCTGTACTTGACATCCGTCGTCGCCGATTAGCTCCAGTTCCCTGCTTTCCATGCAACCAATTCAGTGGCGGTTTTACCATAAGGCATAGGTCGGCTGTTGCCTGGGGCCCCCTTTTGTTGGGGGGCCCCCTAGCCCTGACTGGTGGCACCCCTCTGTTAATGCCACAATGGACTATTCCTTTAATACGCCGACGCACAAACAGGAAGTGATTGGTAGTTATTCCACTCCAATCCAGTTGGTGGCAGTAATGCACCAAATTGTTGTTTGCCAAGTGCCATAAGACCACAAATAAAAAGAAGAGAAAGCAGAAAAAGAAGAAGAGAGGCAGGAGCGTTCGTAACAAACTCGAAGAGGTAGTTAAAACATGAAGGAGTTATCCTAGTGGCTCCAATAATCCTAGTGGCTCCAATAACAGAAAGAAGCAGCTTGCTTTAAAAAGCTATCTTCACTTCCAAAAGTGACGTCGTTTTCCTATGTTAACATCAAAAGGAAGCAGAAAGGAAAGACAATGGAAAATGTTTAAAGGGAGGAAAACATAGACCAAAATTGAAAATAGAAGAAAAAAACAAAGGCACAGGAGCACTGACAGGAAGAAGAAAGCACTCAAAGAGAGAGAAAGACAGGAAAAAAGAGGAGCACTAATAAAAAGTGAAAATAACTCGTATCAGAAGAGGGGAGAGTTTCACAAATCCTGTTAAAGATAAGACTGTCGAAAATTTAGAGTAAGGGGCCCCATGTCTGTGTTTGCCTTGGGCCCCCAAATTGCTAAATCCGCCACTGAACCAATGAACAAATTTTTATATACCTGTTCTGATTTCCTGTGTATTCTCTGCATGTGGGTCTAACATGTGCCCGAACCATGCCACTATTTAGGTACAATGGAGGGAAATAAGAGAAGATAATATATATATTTTTTCTTTCTAAACATTTTATAAAATGTTTTATATAACTCCTGTGGAGTTTTGCTGGACCAGTCCTGTGTTCAGTTAATAAAAATCCAAACATGAAAACATATTAAATCACTTTTTGAATGTCCTGTGGGACTTTTTACTATCAAACTAAAATAGTGTCACCATCTTAAGGTGAATGCACATAAACTGAGGTTTTAATTTTGTCCTCTGTATAAATTAAACTTACTGTAACATAAAGTGTTTTTGAAAGTCTAACACAGCCAGCACGCAGCTTGGTGTTAAGTTTGGAATAATGAAACAGTAAAAGTTGGGTAAACACACCACTCCCATCCAGTTACACCCACATGACAACATGAATAACTCCGCTTTGACGTCATACAACCTCCTCTTCTCTTTATCTCAGCAAAAAGGAGTTTAAGATTATGCCAGATTAAGCTAGTTTCAACTCTAGATTTACTCTGAATGAACAAATTGCCTTTATTTTTACTTTATTGTAAATGACCTTAAACCTGCTGAATTTAATATGTTAACTTTTGTGAACAGATAGCAGCTGACCAAATGCTGCTTACAGTCTTTATTATTACTTTTAGTTTCAATAATTACATTTAATTTAAATATATCATTTTTATTTGAGAAAGTAAGTTAAAATATAATTAACCTTTTTATAAATCCATTTCAATTAACCTGTGTTGTTATTAGTTTGTGAATGTTGAGCATTTTTAAGGAAATAAATGCAGAAGTATTACAAAAAATATACACAATTCATACTTACATATTACTGCAAATATATTCTGCTCATAAGAAACTTACACACACACACCCTCTCCAAGCCAAGCTAGAACCTGCAGGCTGAGGGAGCACCAGGATGTCAGAAAGCTAAACTCCTCCCAGCTCTCCATCTTCCTTCTCTGACCTTTGACCCACGAACCCTGGATACCAACTAGAAATTTGAAATGGAAGAGAATGCGACTTTTACGGTTCATTCTGTTTACATTCATTTAATAAAATAACAGCAAGAGCCTCAACAAGCTAGCTTGGTCTGGGCTGCCCCTGGATTTAGACGTGAAAGGAGGACGCTGGTGAAGCTGACCATTTTGGAAAACTCTTCCCACCCACTGTGGAGGCCATGGACAGCTCCTTTAGACACCAAGATGTAAAACAAAATGCTTCCCTAGGTCATTCATTCCCTGTGCAGGAAGAGTGTATAACTCCACAGTTTAACTGGTACTGGCATTATCCTGGTACACAATAACATTAACTAAATATTCAGTATGTGTTCAACGCTTGGCCAATACAGATGTTCATTATGTTCGTGTTCCTCATGCTGCATAGTTCTGGAAACCCAATTTTCTATTTTATTGGTTGAAGGTTACAATATTAGATAATTGTGTGTTTAGCTGTAATCTTATTTTTCTTTTTGTCTAAGTGTATGCGCTGCTGTAACGAGTGACTTTCACCACTGTGAGACTAAGAAAGTAGATTTTAATCCAAGTTGACACTATACAACTCCTGTTTTCGTTGGTATTTTAGCTTAATTTGAACTTTATTTTATGCATATTGCTGCTTATAACAGGGATATGAAAAAACCACCTCTCAGACTCAATAGGCATGTTTCCATTCCCAGAACTCCCGGGTAGTTCCTGGGATGGGGAACTTGACCAGGAGATAGGATGTCCCAGTTCTCAGCTGTTGTGTCTCCATTCAAATTCAGCCCTTTCCAAACTTGCAGACGTCAGCATATCACGATTGCTTTGACAGTGAGTGATGTCACTGATCAGCCCCAAAAAGCACCTAAAGTAACATTAATATTAAAAGCATTTATTTTATAGAAGTGTATCATGATTTAATCCATTCAGAAACAAGAGCAGCTCTGAGTTTTGTGAGACAAGTCCATTAATTAAATATGTGGGTGAATTTCCTCAACAGCTGGGGGGGGGGGGGGGGGGGGGTTCCACCGGGAGTTAGACTTTAAATAGCAAGTCACCTCTAATCAACATTTTTTTGCTGATAAACTAAATGAGTGCCCAATCGTGCCTACGTAGACACATGTAGTCAATAATTTGGCACTTTAGCACATCCTAGTTAAAATGTAAATATTCTACCTAAAACTTTCAACTGTTGTGCCCTCTTCAGGTAAAAACTCTGCACTGCAATTGAATTTAAATCTGCCAGCGCTATTGGCTAAGAGGTACACTATGACCTTAGCTGGTATATTATGATGCCACAATGTGGTTGAGAGCCTGTGTGTATTTGTTGGCAGCTCCGTCCTCTCGGTCTGCCAGGCAACAGCATTTGCTGCATTTTCCAAACAGGAAGTCGGAGTGGAATGAGACTTTTGAAGGGGTGACTTGCTCTTTATATGCGATTGGTGCCTTTTTTTTTTTTTGCTTCCATTCTGCTTCACCTTCTAATTTTACTGCTGCCGGTTGTTTTGGACGTCTGCTGATGCCATTTCCTATTGAGTTACAACCAATCAGCGTGAGTTAACCGGAGGTTCCGCTCAGCTACTCCACCGGGCCGTTCGGGAGTACCTACTCCTGAGCAGGTAAATGGTAAATGGCCTGTATTTGATATAGCGCCTTCTAGAGTCCTGGAACCCCCCAAGGCGCTTTACAACACAATCAGTCATTCACCCATTCACACACACATTCACACACTGGTGGGGATGAGCTACAATGTAGCTGCCCTAGGGCGCACTGACAGAGGCGAGGCTGCCGAGCACAGGCGCCACCGGTCCCTCCGACCACCACCAGCAGGCAACGTGGGTTAAGTGTCTTGCCCAAGGACACAACGACAGCGACAGACTGAGCGGGGCTCGAACCTGCAACCTTCCGATTGTGAGGCGAGCGCTTAACTCCTGTGCCACCGTCGCCCCAGAAGGGTCCTGAAAACGGCCCGGTCAGGTGGAGACACACGCATGTCGGGAGGTTCCTGTATACCAACCCTGAAGTTCTTGTAGTGGAAACACGCCTTACGTCTTGAACTTCCTGTCATTTTAAAAAGCAGAATTGATTAAAATAAATGCAACACATGATGGTTAAAGTGCTTTCATTAAACTCAAAAGGGGAAAAAAAAGAAAAACTGGACAAGCCAAGTGTCAGGTAGTAATTAGTATTTATAGTTTTTGTACTCTGATTCAAAGCTTTATTGAACACCTGAAGAAAAGACTACTCAGGCAAATCACATCAGAATAAGAACCATCTGGAGCCCAAAAGGGACCTGTTTACACAGATCACACACACACACACACACACGATCATTAAAGTATATTAAACCATGTAATACAATCATGTAGGTTTTTAACAGAAAGATTTATGCATTTTTTATGTTGAAACACCAAATAATCCATTTTATAATGAAGTATGAAAGATGCTGTAAAGCTAAAATGAGAAGTCAATACTGTAGAAGTGCATCTGAAAAGTGATCAAACTCGGAGTGAAGTTTATTGTGCAAACACCACCAGTCCCACGAAGCTCACTGACACTTCGTCTCCAGAAGCTGGATATCATTTAGCCACACGCGGCTCCACACAGCGAACGTGCAGGTGTAATGCTGGAAAAGAAAGCTCAGAATGCATTTAATGTGACAATCAATTGTACATACTGACATGACGCGTTTAATGAAGTAACTACCTTGGAGTCTGTCTGGATGGGACACAGATCGTTTACGCTGCTCTTTCTGCAGGAGGTTCTTGCCATCTTCACAGTTATGATGTACTTCACTCCTGCAACCACCTTCAGAGAAGAGCAGGTGAGATGATCAAATAGAGATTATGTTCAGGAGCCGTCAGCAGCACGTTACTGCAGCAGCACGTCATAGCTGCTGATAGGAACCGCTGTGGTCAACAGAACCTTTCCACCGGAGCCGTCAGCAGCGCGAGTCGGCTGCGTCTCAGGAGCAGCATGTCGCGGCCTTTACGCGCCGGTTCTATTTTCTACGCGCGACGCCTCCGAAACGGGTCAAGTTCGACATTTTTGGGGAAGGAAAGACAGGAAATCGGACGCGGAAACGGAGAGAAGCTCCCGAGATTTTCAGAATAAAGAACGTACTGCCTTCCGGTTGCTTTACTTTAAAAAAGGTTACTAACTGTGCGTCCCCGTGAGAAGTTATCACCTAGCTAGCGGTCTCCTTTGTTTTTCAGGTCCGTATTGGCGATTATAAAACGGACAGAACATAAAACACAAACCATGTTGTAATTTTCTCCTGCTTGTTGTTGTGTTTACTGACGAAGTCACTCGTGTGACTTTGTGCTCTGTCGGTGACAGCTGCTCCCCTGCTGCTTCACGTCTCGTGGGAGGGGCCAAGCAGCAGCTTACGCGAGCAAGACGTGCTGCTGCAGTAACGTGCTGCTGACGGCTCCCGTGGAAAGCCGGGGTTAATCTAACAGCTTAAATGTCTCCCCAGCCTTGCTGAGTGATTTATCTCTAAATAAACAAATCAGCTGTGCTCATGATCAAAAACATGCAGGAAATGTGCTAGAACCAGACTGCAGTGCCGGGTATGTCACCTCCACTTTTTCTAAGTCCCAACAGAGCAGCCCTCCAGTCTGCAGTTGCAAGGGGAATATTCTGGCCACAGGGGGTGTGTGGCCTTTCATTAAGCCTGTAAAGTGTCATTGTAGAAAATTAATAAAAAAAATGAAAAATTAGCTAGGTATCCCTTTAAGGCAGAAACATGCAGTTTTTGAAGTGGTCATGTTTTACAATGCTGAAGAAGATCAGGGCTTTTTTCTTCACACTTATTATAAACTCATAGGAGACATGGGAATGTCTGGAAAGAAAAAGCAATTACCGGAAGAAAAAAAACATTGAAAGGGTTTATTTTGAAAAAATATGTCTCGTCAAGATCAAGACGCTCAGAAAATTAATAAAAACTAAACTTAAGATTTTGTCACAGCAACTTTTAAAGCAGGATTCTGAACATCTTGCCTGTATAGCTTCATGATGATCTCAATTCATCACGACAGAGATCCGCCGGGACCGATGAGCCCCTAGGAAATCTGAATATGGCAGGTATGATCAGGGCCAGATTAACACTTCGTTGTACCCTGGGCAACAGTATTCAAGGGCCCCATCATCACGACCCAAAGATCACCATAATGTGGTCACATACAGAATATTTTACTGTAATATGCAGTAAATATACTCAATACTTGAATGCCTGACATCACGTAACCTGCTCAGGGTAACCTTTGACCCACCTCGTGTGGACTGACCAATGCGGAGAGGGTCTTAACTTGAGGCCCTCTCTTCATTGGTCAGTCTGCATGAGACTGACTCTCAACTGACGTTCAGTCATAGGCAGCGAAGCGTCTCTGTGCAGCGCAAAAGCCCGGGTGGACAGTTTGTTTTATTTTGCCTTGGCCCCCAAAATGTCTTGAAACGGCCCTGGGTGTGTGACAGAGTGTTGAAGGTGATCTGAATTGTATCAGATGTATAAATATGACATGTGTGTAACTTATTGTTTTATACAGGTAAAAACGTGTAGTGGAGATAAATCTACCTACATTTTACTTTGTTTTCTTGTTTTTATTGAACTATTTCCTGTCCTGTCGGTCTCTCATCTTCCTGCATCTCCTCTAAACTCTACAGAAAATCTGCTGCCTGGATTCTTACTTTTTCACCTCATCAGTTACTTCTGAGCAGATCAAAGATCTCCTGACCGCAAAGCGGAGAGCGCGTTTCGATGCTGCGTCAGTGAGGTGACATCACCGCAGCACAGGTGATGAGCTCCGCAGTAGCAGAGCGCTTCAGGCACAAATAAGACAGAAAGTAGAGAACATGAGCGGACATGAACCATCGTGTGTTAATTATAGTTTTTTGTTTGCGCCACTTTGAGAATGGACCGTGCGCTGGACGCAGCAGCCTGGATCGCTGCGCAACAACGATCAGCGCTGTGCTGCTCTCTGTGCTCTCTGCTCAGAAGAGTCCATAAATGATGTAATATAGGTGGAAAACTTTTCTCCGGCTCCCCTGCATGTGTAGGATATCCAGCTCCCCCATAATTCGATCGCTGCTCCTGGATGAAAAGCCGGACATTTACAATACAAGAACCCCCAGTCCGGACGCCCCGGGCAGAGAGTGAAAAGTGGACATGTCCGGGTAAAAGAAGACGTACGGTCACCATAGTCCTCATAAAGCGGGAAATTACAGATACTGTATTTTGCTCGTGCCCTTGGCCCTTTAGGGTTCGTGGGCCCCTGGGCAATTGCCCAGTTGCCCATATGGTTAATGGAGGTTTCTTCCTGTTAAAAGGGAGTTTTCCTCTCCACTGTCGCTGCATGCTTGCTTAGTATGAGGATTGCTGTATAGTGACTTGATGCAATGTGCTGGGTTCCTTATATAGGAAACATTATTTCTGATTGGCTTAATGAACTGTCCTGTATTGGAATGTTTATTATGTGAAGTGCCTTGAGACGACTCTTGTCATGATTTGGCGCTATATAAATAAACTTGAATTGAATTAATCCAGCCTTGGGTATGGTACTGGATCTGATGAAGGTACTAATCCTCCATCAGGCCACATTAAAACCAGAAGTGGATTAATGCCAACTTCTGACCCTGTTTACAAGGGATTGAAGGCAGTTGGAGACAATTTTATTTAGAACAGCTTTTAGAGAAGACTCCATAAGTGACACTTTTTATTGTATTAAAGAGCAAGCCACCCCCTAGCAGATTATTCTTCAACTCCCACTTCCTATTTGAAAAATGCAACAAATGCTGTTGCCTAGCAGACCGAGAGGGCGGAGCTGCTAACAAATACAATCACACACAGGCTCAACACAACATTGTGACATCATATGGTACCAGCTAACACCCTAGGGTACCTCTTAGCCAATAGCAATGGCAGATTTAAATTCAAATGCAGTGCAGAGTTTGTACCTGACAACAGCACAACACTGACAGTTTCACGCCGGGGACACACCGGCCGCGGAAGCGCCGAGAAGCGAATCGCTCACGAAATTCGGCCGCTGCTCGCCGCTCCTCAGTTCAGATCAGACGCGCCCTAGTCGAGGCGCGCCTCGGCTCAGCTGTAGTTTTTCTTTTAAACACTTGGTGTCCTCCATTTCCTCTCTGCCTTTTCTCAGCTCTTTTCCTCTACGTTTGAGTGTGTGTGTGTGTGTGTGTGTGTGTGTGAACCTATGGTATGAGTTCTTTCTGCCAGTTGAATCTCTTGGAACCCGCTCCAAGTCTGCAGCTGTATCCTAGCAGTTTCTTCAGAAATGAGCACATAAATAATCATGTTTTTCAGGGGTCGTACAGCTTCTTGTGTTTCTCAACTTCCATAATTAATTTAAAGTCATCCATCTTAACTGCTTGCCTCAGACTTTCTGCCTCTCTGTCCTGTTTGCTCCGGTGAAAAGACACCCAAAACCACTCCCCCCTTCACGTGGTCACACACGCACACAAGTTCGATGTGTGTGCGTGTTCGTGTGGTTTTTCTGCAGTGTCTGATTGCGAACACATTTGACTATTGAGGAATTTTATTTTGAAATGCTTTATTTTGTTAACTTTACCGGCCTGCCTCTTATGTCCAGGTTTGACTTCCTGCCAGAATTGACGCGATTCACCCGCGGCTCGCGAAAAAAATAGAGCCGATGCCGAAATGATCGCTGCACGGCGCGGGCTGGAGCGCCGGCACGAGGCGATTCGCGGCGCTTCGGCGGCCCATGTGGTCTATAGAATAGCTTAACAAGGGCGCCGAATGAAGGCGGTCCCATTTTCGCGGCGCTTCCGCGGCCGGTGTGTCCCCGGCGTTAGCCAGAAAATTAAAAATTTAACTAAAATGCACCAAAATGCTAAACTATTGAGTACACGTGTCTGTAGCACGATTACACACACATTTATATAGTTTATAAGAAAAAATAAGTAGATTTGGGGGTGACTTGCTCTTTAAGAATTTTATTTTACACCAATTTGTGATTATTTTTGAAAAGTGTTATAAACATGCTTTTATCATTTTATGACAACAAAAACTGTTGCATCATATGGGTATTAATTTGAACAGAAAATGACTTACAAGGCATTAATTCATACCAGGTAACCACAGCAGATGTATTGAAAAAAAGAAAAGGGAACGAGGCCTTTAAAGGACATCATTCCCCGTCCTTGTTTGATTTACATTTAGTGGTAAATTCATAGGAGAACTTGACAAATTCCATAATAATGTAATATAAGTCTTATGTCAATGTAAAAGTTTTAAAACAACATTTGCACGAGCTGCTGTGAACTTGTGGTTGGGATGCTTTCATTTTAATTGTGACTAGCTGTTAGCTCCTTGATCCAAACAGAACTAATCTCTGTTTCTCCAAACTGAAGCTTTTTAAAAAGCTACCTCCAACAGCTCAACTGTGGATTTATGCCTGATCACTTACATAAGCCCTTCTAAAGACTTTTGTTTTAGTCAGGAAGGATTTCAACAGTAGCATTCAGTCGTCTGCATTTTGTTGATTTAGTCTTTTTAAAAATACACACACACAGGCTCACAACAGCATTGTGACATCATAATGTACCAGTTTACATCATAGCATACCTCTTAGCCAATAGCGGTGGCAGATTTAAATTAAAATACAGTGCAGAGTTTTTTCCTGACAACGGCACAGCACTGCCAGTTTTAGGCAGAATATTTAAATTTTAACTATCTAACTACTGAAGTGCCAAATTATTTACACGTGTCTGCAGCACGATTAGACCCTCGTTTATTTAGTTTATCAGTAAAAAAAAGTTTATTTGGGGGTGACTTGCTCTTTAAGCACTTTGGCAGTCTGGTTAGCTAGTCTGCAAATCAATAAACATTTTCTCAGAACCCCGCCTTAAACTGTCTGGCTATCACTTTAAACAGGCCTTAGCACTGGAGGATAGCTCGTGACAAAAAGAGGATTTAGTTAGACACGTTCAGCTCTAGTTCTGGACACGTTTTCATCTGAAACCGACAACGAAAACCAACCGACCTGACTCTGAGCCTTTATCACTCCGACTACGCCGTGCTGGTACACGTCGTTGCTGCCTCGGTTGTACTGAGCAACGGCGAAGTTGAGAGCATTTTGGACCCCATCGTCATTAGGGTCTATGTCCTGTGGGCCACCAACGAGGCTACCGAGCCCGACGGCGAAAAGAACCACGAGAGGAAAGCCAATCTTCCACATCTTCGCTCGTTCACCGAAACTACGTATTGAGAAAATAGAGCTACAAGCTTGAACTTCCGGATTCTTCTTTATGTAAACAACAGCAAGAGCGCGAGCTTATCTCTCAGCCAATCAGGAATCACCGAGACACACACAAACCCCGCCTCTGAGGGGTTTCCGCCCCGCAGCCAGTTGAGGTAAAGGCTGCGTTCAGGAACGGATTATCCCGGAGGTTGCTCTCTCCAGACTGGAAGTGAGAACATTCCCTCCGGACACTTAAAACGTGACAAACAAGGTACGTTAAAAACGCGGAGGGGCACGGGGGGCAGATTTCGGCTCGCGCAACTTTTCGAAGTGCTGTGTGCAACCCCCCCCCCCCCCCAACAAATTAACCATTGTCGACCTTTATCCTGTTACAGCACAAAGAAACCTGAGCACGCGCACGTTTTGACCCTTCACAATGCAGAGACTGCAGCTTTTAAAGTAACAAATCCTTGCGGTGTTTTATGTTGATATGAAAAGTAAAAGTTTGATCTCATTATTTGATTTTCTGGACCCCCCCCCCCCCCCCCTGCAGGGACACTTTCTTTGGCCTGGATGTTGTCCAGCAGCAACTCCTTATCGGGTCTGCTGTGGCCTTGGCGGCAGGTGGAATTCTGGCATATGTCATGCAGAGGAGGAACAAAGCCAGATCTATCCCTCTTGGTGAAGGATGGTGGGGAGCAGGAGAGAAGACTCTCTCGGAGGATCACACGATCTACCCCTTTTCAGTGAAAACCTCAGATGAAGAGATTAAGGTGCTTGCAAAATACCAACCCAGTTTCTAACAACAGCAGCTTTAGTGTGAAGGAATCAGCTGTTATCTTGTTGAACAGGACCTCCATCGGCGCATCGACAGCTTCCGCTTCTCAGATCCTTTAGAAGACTGCGGCTTCAATTATGGCTTTAACTCCACTTACCTTAAGAAAGTGGTTTCGTACTGGAGGAATGAGTTTGACTGGAAAAAGCAGGTGGCGATGCTGAACAAGTATTCACACTTTAGAACCAAAATAGAAGGTACACACAGCTCCACGGGGTTCAAACGGGTTAGATTCAATGTTTTCTCTTGTAAAAACTTTTTCTGGTGCTGCAGGACTGGATGTGCACTTCATTCACGTGCGCCAGGCAGTCCGAGGGGACCAGAAGGTTCTGCCACTCATGCTCGTTCACGGCTGGCCCGGCTCTTTCTACGAGTTCTACAAGATTCTGCCCCTCCTCACCCAGAGCCAGGATGGAGTTGCATTTGAGGTCGTAATCCCCTCAATCCCTGGTTATGGCTTCTCAGAAGCCCCTTACAAACAAGGTAATTATGAATAACGTGTGCACACGTCTGCTTCTGCGGACAGCTGATGTTTTAGCAGTGTGCTTCCTGCTTCCTTTCCAGGATTTAACAGTCTGGCTGTTGCTCGGATTTTCCTGACACTCATGGAGCGCTTGGGCTTTTCCCAGTTCTATGTGCAAGGAGGAGACTGGGGCTCGCTTATCACCACCAACATGGCACAGATGAAGCCTGAGTAAGCACAAAACCAGCTTATTAGAAACCATGTTGCACATCGGCATGGCTGAGAAAGTTCCCTCAACTAAGCTGTTGGTGAAAGAGCTCATTGTAGCGTTCCTCAGCTGTGGAACCATGCTTCCACTGTGTGCAGATGATTACGAAGTCATGACAGCACAGATTCCCGAAGAACGGAGCTGATAACATTGTCCTGCCACAAGATCACATTTACAGCAGTAATTATGAGTCAGGAACCCAGAAAGCAGCTGTTTCACAATACTTCTGTTTTCCAGCTGTGTGAAAGGTCTCCACCTGAACATGTGCATGTCAACACGGGGGTTCAAAGTGCTGCTGTCTTTGATCATCGGCCCCTATCTGCCCTTCCTGGTGGGCTTTAGTCGGGAAGATGTTCGCCGGCTGTTCCCTTTCTTTGAGAAGAATGTCTGGGAAGTACTGAGGGAGAGTGGCTACCTTCACATTCAGGCCACCAAGCCAGATACTGCAGGTGAGGCTGTGAGACGGGCTCAAGACGACTTTTCTTATTTTCACAATTTAAAGGTGGGGCAGATGTTTGTGGAGCTTTTTTGCCATAATTGCTCTTCACATATTGACTTTAATCGCTTCTGAAACGTACAATCCTGGAAAAACCTCAACCAATCACTGTGACTGTCCCGTTGTAAAGGATGGGATCGTGATCCATCAAACTGCCCTCTGCACACTCCTCTTTCAGCTTGGAGCTCACGGACAGGAAAAGAAGCCAGGGCCGGGCTAGCTAGTGTGTCGAGTGGAAGTTTCCATTCAGGTTACAGTTCAGTTTAGTCTGCTTCTGCTGAGAAAGATTCAGGTGACAGGCTCGTCTGAGCGCAGCCTGTCCCGTCGACTGGCGGAGCCGTCGGTCACTTACCTCGGCTACGAGCACGCATTAAAAGCCGGCATGACAAAACAAAAGAGCGATTGGGAGGAGGATGTGGAGTTTTCCCAGATTCTTGGTGATAGTTTGCTGCAATGAAGCTAAAACTGTCACCATAAAAACTCCCCATTATGTTAGCCATCATACGTACTTGTTATATAGTTATGTAGGCGCCATATTAGAAATATGGCAGAAAAGGAGCCAATAGCAGTTCAAAAACATACAACTGATTCCTCAGGAACAAGTATGTGTGTTGCTTTGTCCTAAAGGCTCAGCTTAGAGGAAACACCTGAGGATGTTGGACCTTTAGAATTGTTTATTTTTAAAGTTGTTGCTTGACTGGCAAGAAAAACATCCTCATATCCGACCTACGAGTGATTTCCTTCTGTGTTTGCAGGCTGTGGGCTAAACGACTCCCCCGTGGGCTTGGCAGCCTACATTCTGGAGAAGTTTTCCACCTGGACTAAAAAGACGAACAGAGACCTGGTTGATGGTGGGCTGGAGAGGTACTAAAGATAGACATGCTTTAGTCAGTTGCTGCCCTCTGTTATGAACTAGAAATGTCTTTTTTGTACAGAAAGTTCAGCCTGGATGACCTTTTGACAAACGTCATGATCTACTGGACCACAGGCTCCATCGTCTCCTCCATGCGCTTCTACAAAGAGAACTTTAAGACCAACCCAGAGAGCCGAATCGATGCAAAGTAGGAGACCAAATGCTCACATCAATTTTAATCTCATTTTATAATTTCTCTAACGATCCCACCTTTTGCTTCAGGACGGGAATATTTGTGCCCACCGGTCTGGCCGCGTTCCCTCAGGAGCTGATGCACTGCCCCAAGTCGTGGGCACAGATTAGGTATCGAAACATCTGTTCCTACACGTTCATGCCAGCAGGTGGCCACTTTGCCGCCTTCGAAGAGCCCCGGCTGCTTGCGGATGACATTTTCCAGTTTGTTAAAAAAGTAGAGAAGCTCTGAAGACTTAAGCGTACTCCCGGTTTCATGCAGGTGTTTTAGTATTTTATTATACCTGATAGTCTGTACACCACATACACATCTTTTTTGTTCCTTTCCACGCCGCGAGTCTTATCGCTTGATTTACCACATTATTGCAAAGATGTAAACATGAACCAGACCTCGGCTCACCACTGTTCCCTTATGACTGAGGAAAGCTTTGTAATTGTTCAAGTTCTGTTCAGTAAAGGTATATTGCACTGACGTTTGTGTTGCTGCTCTTTTTCTACACCAGAAAAGTAATTCTCTAGAAATATAAACACAATCGCCCACCAGTCATGCCTCTTTAGGAAGCTTTCGCTCTGCATCAGAAGCTTTAAAAGGTAAGACACCACGACGGTCTGATGTAGATCTGCGTGACTTGAAACAGACAGAAAACGCACATGCACAGCTAAGTTTAATACTTAATTTGAACGCCCAATAAATTTGACCAGATTACACTTCTGGAGCGGTGATCCAAGATCAGACAACACACTGCTTAACTTTAAGGGTCGGTTGCTAAGCCCTTAATGGTCATTGGTGCTTGGAACCACACGTAATCCTGCCAGTCTGATCCGTCTGCCTTTAGCTTCTTACAGGCGCCGGGGTCAGTAGACAGGGCAATCACTTGCTTTTTTACCCGCGTTGGGACTTTAAACTGCATCTTAGGGCGGAACCAGTCCACACCACAATCCCTGTGGGCCAGCGCCAACACTGTGGTGGGCATTAAGCGAACGGGTTTGGTGTCGGACAAAAGGTCGGCGACAAAAAGAGTGCGGAACAGTTGCCTTAAGCATGACGACACTCGTAGAGGCTGACTTCCATCGGCCAGTACCAGGGCCTCCATGTTGATCTCGTATATCTCCTTGGGGAGGATGACCGAGCTGCCCATCAGCAGTAAAACACGGGGGATCCTGCTCAAGGAAAACAGCACCTCCAGTCGCTGCAGCACCTCCTCCATCTCCTGGAGAGTCTGATGGCATTTACGCCGGTCCTTATTGGCAGACTGTGCGAGCCTCCGACTCACTGCATCTTTATCCTGGGAAGCAGAACGTCCCAAGCACTGTTGGTTAATCTCAAATCTACAATAAATTCACCTGACAGTGAGACATTACATTTATGTATTACCTGTGCCGTAGTATGCAGCTTCTTCTGGGAATAGACCAGCTGGTCGTATGTCATGGGTAGCTGTTGTCTCTGATAGAGAATGCATTTGAGGATTTCGCTGACGAAACGATAGCAGCTGTTCTGAGTTACGGCTCCAGGGAAGGCCACGTCCACACAGCCTTCTTCCCGTGCTCGTCTCACCACCTCGGCATCATTTTCCTCTGTGTTAACTTGCTGATTGTTGGCAGTCTGATCGAAATCCGGCTCAGAAGGGTCCTCTTGTGCATTATCTGTCCAGAACCAGAATAAAGTTATTACAGAGCGTAATGGACCCGTCACGGTCAACGTTAATGAAATGTATCAGAGCCATTATTCAGATAAACCTGATGAGCTCACTCGTCTCAAAAACTAACATGAGGAGTGAAATCAGGCTGTGGAGGAAGATTACTTTTGATTCTAATCAGATCAAATCACTTACAGAGTCGCATCTTATTGAGATTTATGAGACCTGTGCTTCAGCAGGACTCAAATCTTTTAAATCACACAATCACAAGACCCAACACACCACCACATTGTGCTGACTCATCTCCACTAAGGGAGTTGATCTTAAATGCTGAACTCTTTCTGCAACCAGTGTCAGAAATGTGTACGAGTGTCCTTCCTTTAACTTACTCCAGTCAGGAGGAGCAGAGTCATGCAGCGGGACACCTTTAAACCCCACAGGAAGTGCTGTGTCAGCCATGAAAAAGGAGTTACATCAATGTGACAGATTTCAAAAGAATCTGCATGAGCAATTTTCAATCCTCTTTGTGGCTTTTGAGTCACAAATGTTTCCAAATGCGATTCAAGGAAAAATGGTGCAAGATGTTTGTTTTTGCTACTAAAAAGTCAAGATGAATATGCAAATGTTAACATTTAACAAGTCACATTTAACTGAGTTTTGCAATTGTGGTTTGCAATGCACGTGGCAATTTTTTCCTAAATAAAATGTTGAACTGCATCACATGACACAATTAAAAATCTGATATTTAATTCTTAGTAAAAAATGTGCAAAAAAGTTTTTTAGATTTGAAAACTGACCATCTGTTGGTAAATATCCTTACAATTTTTGGCATCTTTAAAAGTAAACCAGGAATCTAAAAACCACATTTTAGCAAAAACAACATCTTACAATAAATGCATTATTTATTTCTTCATTTAAATAATTCCAAAGTTTACATAAAAGGAAAACTAGGTCCACTAATTCTTGATGTTGACTCTTTTCTCTAGTTTTATTTTTAACATTTAGGTAACCAATAATGAAAAGAGCCTTAAATGAACATAAATGCGTCAGGTGTAACCACGCAGACTGATGGATGACACGTAAGCTGAGGTAATGCAAATTAAAGAGAAAGAACATTGCAAACACAGCTTAAGGGACTTTTGAGGTAAACATCTTATTTCAAATGAGACGATCCTTAAAAATAATCTAACTACAACAACCGTGCTGAAAATTCAACGGTTCTACTTGGTGCTTCTCATGTTGTAGTTTTAATATTTAACCCTAACCCTAACTGGTTTAGTGAAATAATCATACTTTAACAACTTGTATCTTTCTAAACATCTTGTTTTATGTTTCTCTTGTTCTGAAATTACCCGATCCATCTAGCCGTGATCACATGTATATTTTATTGGCGTTATTGGGCACATCTAATGTGGTCAGTTGCATTTAGTTTTGTCCACAAGCAATAATTTGAAATATTATGTTGACATCTGACATCATCAGGCGTTACCTACTGATCAAACTGACCGGCACAAGCTTATTTTAAGTTGATCAGGAAACAGTTTGGGTATGAAACCAAATATAGCTGCACATTAGCCTAAACGGATCAAAAGCAGGAAAGTAAGCTAACTCTATGCTACCTGCCTTGAGACGTGGTTGTGGGAACAGCAGCATTTTCTTTGGCTTCAGTAGAACTCCCTCTGCGTTGTTCTGGACACTCTTCTCTTATTTTACCATCATTTTTCGTCTCTGAACATGTGTCGCTGGCATCAGACGGGAGTCGTTCAGCTCTTCCCTCTGGCTGGCTCCATGAACTGGAGACGTTGGAGACACTTTCCGCACTGCCGCCTAAAGGCGTTATTTCGGGTTCTCCATCAACGCTAACATCCTTCTGTGGTGAAAACGAGAGCCGTCCCTTTATCCCGCCACCCGTGGTGTCAACAGCGGTCTCCGTTTCTGTGGCCGCCGCCGAGACTGATGTAGGTTTTGAACAAGTAGAATTATCTGCCATGTTTTATTTTTGAAAGTCCGCGCCGGTGTTTTCTCGCACTGCATCATGGGAAATCCAATAGATGTCGCATTCAAGCTACGTAGCACAAAATCGGAAAAAATAAGCTTCCCAACGCCACTCTGGTGTTCTTACAATAATTTAACTATTCTTGTTTCATTTATTTTACTTCTCAAGAAACGATTTATATCATCATCATATTTTGGGTTCACACAAAACGTTTGTTGTTATTTGACAGCCCTTCTGTTTCTGGTAGCAGCTGCAAGGACTTATAATGCCTTTTTAACCTATGAATTGTGAATGCAGGACATTTCAGATATTTGTTTTTTGCACACTACAGATTCAACCACGTGTAATATTACCAAACGACAGTTTCGTCAATTGGAAACCAAACGTTTTTGTTATAAGTAAATATTTATGAAGTGATGTATTGTCTGATCTTGCCCAAGGCACATTTAAACGGAGAACGTGCTTGAGACACCCTCTAGTGGACAGTTTATGCACTGCATCGACAACGTGAGGATCAGTTCCAGGTGTGATGATTAGATTAGGTGGTAACAAACAAGGACAAGGTTTGCTTAAAACTCTAGCAACGGGACGTTGGCTCTTCGTCTGTCTGGTTTGATTAATAATGTCTTCAGTTCAGGTCGCGGTGAGAGTGCGCCCTTTGAACAAAAGGTCAGTAGAACAGAGTGACTTATTATTTTAACAGGAAAACAGAAAACAAACTTTTGCACGGCTTGTTGCAGAGAAAAACAGTTGTCATCAAAGGTGATTGTGCATATGAAGGAGAACACCGCATCCATTCATAAGGTAGGCTAGACCGTCACAGAATGAATTCTACTTGAGTTCATTTGAGTGATTTTTTTTTTATTTCAGCCTTCTTCTTTACGTGGAGACAAGTTGAAGGACAGAGGCAAAATCTTTTCTTTTGACTTCTCTTTTGACTCAACTGACAGTAAAAGCTCCACGTTTGCTTCCCAGGAGAAGGTGCTGTCTGTGTTTCATCTGTTTAACTCTTATTTGCACCAGTGTTGAACCACTTCTTGCATTTTATTTCTATAAATGTGTAAAATGGATATTTTACACCTGTTTCAGATTTTCCAGGACTTGGGATCTGATGTAATAAAAGCAGCTTTTGAAGGTTTCAACGTCTGCTTGTTTGCATATGGCCAAACGGGCTCAGGGAAAACTTACACCATGATGGGACATAAGGTAAGTAAAATACTTGCAATATGCATGCTGAACACTGCAGCGTAACGGCAATATTTACGACTTCACAACAATCAGTGCTGTATGCATACCTCTTCTATTATACCTCCGTCTTTACTCTGCATGTGATGACCTCTTGCCACTTTGGACCCCAACTGAATGCTGCCTCATTAGACTAGCTTGTTCTTCCTCACTAGTCAGAATTTTTGATGAGTGCAGCAACACACACACACACACACACTGCACTAGGGATTTTACACTAGGAGGTTTCTGCTTGGGGGACTTGTGCAAGGTCATCAGCAGAGTTGCTGTCAACATCAGAGATAATTATATAACTTAATGCTTACTGTCTGTTACTTTGTAATTAAAAACAAGAGGACGTACTGCTCCGGCTGGGATTGCTTTTATGCTTCACTACCTCCACAGCTGATGAGCTGCTGTTGTTCAGCGGTCTGTGTGTGTGCTGAGTCGTGGTTATGGCATGGTGTAGACAACCAGATTAACTGAAGTATAATAGGATCGAAATGTAATTGTCATTTCAGTGCGAGCTTCGTCTATTTCAGCGGGTGTAAAGGCAGATGTCTTCTCAATTTTAGGTGGATAAAGGTTTAATTCCACGGATCTGTGAGGGCTTGTTCTTGGAGTTATCCAACAGAAGCAAAACTGAGACTGTCTCATTTCACACGGAGGTCAGGTAAGGCCGTATTATCGTTGCCTTCTGTTCAGCATTCGTTGCTTCTTCAAACCTGTTGTGGTGATCAGTTTCAGTGGATATTCAACACATTTATGGAAGGATCCGTCCATCCATTTTCGTCCGCTTACTCATGGTTGGGTCCCGGAGGAATTGGCCTAAGCAGGAGGCCCGGACCTCC
The DNA here is from genome assembly GCF_043380555.1 of Nothobranchius furzeri. Lineage (NCBI taxonomy): Eukaryota > Metazoa > Chordata > Actinopteri > Cyprinodontiformes > Nothobranchiidae > Nothobranchius > Nothobranchius furzeri. The sequence continues at coordinate 322,324 of NC_091752.1, forward strand.
CTCTCACCAGCCACTTGGATCAGCTCCTCTGGGGAAATCCCAAGACGTTCCCTGGCCACCTGAGGCATAGTTCCTCTAGCGTGTCCGAGTCTTCCTTTGGGTCTTCTCCCAGTAGAATGTGGCTGGAAAACTTCACCAGGAGGCCTCTTAACCAGATGGCCCAGCCACCTCAACTGGCTCCTCTCTGTGGAGGAGCAGCAGGTCTACTCCAAGCCCCTCCCGGATGACTGAGCTTCTCACCGCTCGTATCCACAATCTCGTTCTTTCAGTCACTACCCAAAGCTCGTGACCACATTCAGAGTGGGAACGTAGCTCGACCGGTAAATCAAGAGCTTAGTCTTCCGGCTCGGCTCTCTCCACCACAGCAGATCGGTACAACGCCCGCATCACTGCAGACGCCGCACCAATCCGCCTATCGATCTCCCGCTCCATCTTTCCCTCACTCGTGAACAAGACTCTAAAATACTTAAACTCCTCCACTTGAGGCAGGACCTCATCCCTGGCCTGGAGAAGGAATTCTACCCTTTTCCGACTTGTGGGCGGATGTGAAACGATAAATTTAATGTCCCATATTTAGTTTTGTACATAAAGAAACGATAAAACCCTCAGAATAGTGCAATGTTCACAAGAGGCATCAAATCAGTATTTATTTACTAAAATGACATATTTAATCGTAGCCAGAAGAATCAGACGTGATGAAGGCACGTTTGCCATACATGGAGAACTCTTCAGAGGTTTACCGGCCAGGATTACATGCAGCCTGTGCGCTGGGCCCAGACACATGGGCAGTCACATTTTTTAGCTGTTTAATGAAACTTTAACTATGTGGTTGTTTAATCTCCACCCTGTTCTAACATGACGCTAAATCAGAGCTGATCTGGACTGTTTGCCCTAAACGATCTGTGAACTTCTGAGAAAATCTGAAGATTTAACCTGTAAAGAGTTCAGCCCTCTGGACGAGGAAGAAAAAATGTTCATGCACAACACATCACTTACCGCACACAGCACCTGTTTCTACAGAGAAAACCAATTCATGATGCCGTCATCTCCCCCACACTTCAGCCCCATGAAATATTTACAGAACGCTGTGAAAAGGTAAATCTAAGACAAGGATGTCATTTCTGAAGCAAGACCTGAATCTTCAAATAAAAGGTAGACGGGAACATTTCACCAAGCTGGCTGAGACTGAACGGTGTAAAAGCAAGGCTGCCTGACCCATTACTACCACTACTACCACTACTGCTTTCCTAATTGTTCAGATAAAATTTTTTGACAAATTTGATGCCTTTGATAATTTAGTTCAGTGCTAAATAAGGTACTTTGTCTATATTGGCTTCATCTTTTAATAAAATTTAAACTATTTTAAGATGTTTAATACAAACATTGAATTGTCTTCAGTTTTATAAAAAAAGGGGGAAATTCAAATTAAAGTTGTTCCTTAAACTAATTTATTACGGCAAAAATCACCTCTTAGGTTAAAAGCTGGAATTTTTAAAGCAACACACATATTTACTAGGTCTCTAAGACCCGGTTTCCACATATGTGGACGTTGATGTCCTTCACTAAACTTTTTTTATTTTTAGAGGAACTTTATTGACTTAAAGAAAAAACATTTTAAAGCTTAAATTTTTTTCCAGACGTTTACAGCAACTTGGAGCGGCCACCCACACAAAATAAATTGGAGCGATATCACGTTCTAACATAGCTTTATAATTTTCACATTAGTACAATGTACTATCGCGTTCTAACAATATAATATTTATATTGTATAAATGTGATTATTATAATATTGGAACAATAAAGCAAATGTGATATTACTCCAATTTTATTTTGCATGGGTGGCCGCTCTACGCGGCTGCAGAAGTTTGTCAAAATTAAGATAAAAAAAACGTTTTTGCATGTTTATGAGAGTCGACTAATCTGTAATGCCTACAAGTGTTTTTTCTTAACGCACACCAAATACAAATTCGGGACTTGGGAGGTAAAATAAAACAAATGAACACCCATGCAAACGTTATTGCTTCTCCCAGACATTTGCAGGCTTATATTTTTATTTGTGGTATAATTTAAGCATGTACGTTTATTTATTTAATTTTCCTGATCTTTGTTTCCTAACATTCACAAAAAGTCAGTAAAAACCCTATTTTAATCCTGATTGAGTTCTCAACAGTGTTGGAAACATCCATAATGATGCATGCATGGCTACATCCACCAGATGCATTTCTTTGTTTACGCCGTTAATTCTTGCACGGTCCTAATGCCTAATTGTTTGATTCCTTTCATTGTTTCTGAATTTGTGACTCTGATTTAGTCACAGCACAAACCAACAATGGTTTTCACTGAACCTCGCTGCCAAGCCTATTATGCATGTAATTGTTTATTTGTTGCCAGAACAACCAACTTTCAAATTTGGCTTTAAAAAGTAACTTGTTTCCATTTGATGCTCCGCCATTCAGTCAGATTTGTGCCATTGTGTCCTTGTGTAAAACCTTGAATTAGTCTTTTTTATTATTTTTAAATTTATTTGTCTTCGCACCAGCTATCTGGAGATCTACAGCGAACGTGTTCACGACCTTCTGAAGAAGAAATCACCAAGCACTGATGGAGGGGGGTTGAAAGTGAGGGAGCACCCCTATGAAGGACCCTACGTAGAAAGTAACGTGTTATTTTTATCCTTTTTATTCTTAAATACGTTGTTGTAGAAAGTCTGAGGACAAAGATACTTTTGTAGATCTGTCGAAGCACGTGGTGCACAGCCATGGCGACGTGGAGGCTTTGATCAGTCTTGGCAACACCAATCGTACTGTAGCCAGCACAGGCATGAACGACTTCAGCAGCCGCTCGCACGCCATCTTCACCATCACCTTCACCCAGGTCAAACACGCAGTTTGTGTTGTTGCTTTGAACTAGTTTGTTAAACATGTGGCATAATCCCTCCTCATACCACAGGCATGGTTTGATGCAGAGTTGCCACGTGAGAAGCGGAGTAAAATCCACCTGGTGGACTTGGCGGGCAGTGAGAGAGCTGATGCCACCCACACCGCAGGCCCCAGGCTGAAGGAAGGAGCCAACATCAACAAGTCCCTGGTCACCTTGGGGAGTGTGATCTCAGCTCTTGGTAAAAGCAGCTACACACACAGTGACCTATTGGTGTTGGCTAGTGCTGATCATATCTTATTGTTCACGGATTGGGATTAAAGCCGTACTTCATTTTCTTGAGCCAGTATGTCCTAAAATAAACCTGTGCATGAAAGGCCACCCCCTGTTGCCAGAATATTCCACTTGCAACTTCAGAGTGGCCGGTTTGGTGTGTTGGACTACCTAGCGCTGCAGTCTGCTTCCAGCATGTTACTTGCATGTTTTAGATCACGAGCACAGCTGATTTGTTTAATTTAGTGCTGAATCACTCCTGTAGACACTAATGAAGGCTGGGGAGACATTTTAGCTGTTAGATTAAGGAGTTACGATGACTACTGCACGAGGAGATGAGACTTTTGCTTCTCCTAAATGGACTCTAGGGGGTGCTAAAAGCAAACAAAAATGCATTAGTTATTTAGTAGGGATGCACCAATACCGATATTGGGATCGGTGCCGGTAAAAGTTAAGATACCAGGAACCGATACCAGTGCAGTTGCCTGAAAGTGGCTTCACTGTAACTTGTCTTTTCTGTTCACCTAATATATTTAGTGATAATTTCTATTTTTTTTTAACTACCCAAGTCTTTTTTTCCTATTGAAAGCAGAGAAGAAATTAAAACCTGTACTCCAATTCATTGCATTTTTTTGTGTGGTAGAAGTATCAGTATCGGTAAATAGTATCGACGAGTACTCGGATCCAAATATCAGTATCATATCGGTTTGGAAAAAAATGGTATCAATGGATCCCTACTATGTAGTCTTGTTTCAAAAAGAAACGGAAACATCTGGCCTGTTTGAATGAGAATTTTTATACTAAAATGGAAAAGTAAAGTTTTTTTTTTTTGTTTTCAACACAATTTATTTTCCTCCTGTTTTTGTTCCCAATGCAACTTGCCAGCTGATATTGGTGAAGGTGGACAGTTGGCCAAAAAGAAGCAGATCTTCATTTCTTACAGAGACTCTGTGCTGACATGGCTTCTAAAAGACAGCCTGGGTGGAAACTCCAAAACTACCATGATAGCGAGTAAGTTTAGGTTTTTCGTTATTTACTCACCTGTGAGCATTACTTAATGGTGAATTTCACCTTGCAGCCATTTCCCCGGCTGACTCGAACTACGCCGAGACTCTGAACACTTTACGTTATGCGAGCCGTGCTAAAAACATCGTGAACACCCCCCAGGTGAACGAAGATGGCACCGTGAAGATGATCAGAGAGCTGCAGGCTGAAGTGGCCAGGCTTCAAATACAACTAGCAGAAGCTGTTCAGGTCCTTGCATGCTTCTCAGCACATACAATCTGAGTTTTCCTCTAAAGTCTGATTTAGTGTTTTGTTGTTTTGCAGGGTTATGGCTGCGAGTCACCCACAACTCGGAAAGTAGAAGAGAAGCTACATCAAAAGGAGGCCAAGGTAAAATAAAAGAACAAAATGTTTGCGAGTGTGTTTCTTTACACATTAAATCAGTTTTTTCCTTTATTTCTTCCAACAGATTGAAGTTCTCACCAAGCAGTGGACCAGTAAGTGGGAGGAGACGCCGACTGTTCTGCAGGTACAGTATGTATGTATGTTTCTATTTATGATGATTTTTTAAATTTGACCTTTTGCTCTGATAGTTTTGGACAGAATAGAAAGAATTAAGAAGACAAACATTCATTTCCCTCCATCTGTTTAAATTTTGCAAATGTGTTTATGGAGACAGGAAAAATCTTTCTACTTAAGAATATTTTTATTCAAAGCTGAAAGCCAGAGAAGAGATGGGACAGCTGCTGCAGTAAGCAGATCCCACCAGCTGGTGTCACTGTAAGCCCTGTAAACACCCACTTCATGAAGGGGGTCAAGTTGGCAATTGAATTAGATTTTCTAACCATTTAGATTTCAAAGGCATTAAAAAGCAAAGCGATTGCAGCAGTTGTGGTGGTGTGAAATGGTGTTTTTCTTTGGAGGGTGAGAAGAAGGAATGTAAACAAGTAGGTCTTCCCCGAGGCAGGAATGGTGCATCACCCTAGAACTCCCCCAAGGTGCAACACACAATGCCGTTATTCCTAGTTATAAAATCGTGCCGAACTATTTTCTTGGGTTGAATTGGTGCCCAACCTTCAAAATAACACCAACTGTCATTTTTTGGAACTATCTGTATTCTGCGAAGTAGCCTGTTGCATTATGCATCAAGCTGTGATGTGTGCCAGTCAGGGGAAAGAAATATGGAGGGACTGCGAGCCAGTGATGAATTCTTTAACTAACGTCGAAGTCTTGCAGAGTTGGGATGAACAGGTCCGGAGAGATGTCCGATGGCAGACTTTAATTTCTCACGTTTTAGTCCCTGATGTTGTAGCAGGAGCTGTTTGTAAGGGACAGATATAAATAGATGGTTGCGTTCACATGAATGCAGAAGAGCATGCATGTATGGTGGGGAATTAACACTCTGGTGTCAGACCGACATACGCGTATAACTGTGTATGCCTATCTGACTGCACACACATGTTGTCAAATCATCATGCATTTTTTTAAAGCTGTACGACACCCCGATGGTCCAGTTTACCTGTCGGGTCATCATACTATGTTTTGGGCATTCAACCATATGGTACCCTGACGGGCGGTTTTACCAGTCGGATCATCGTACCCTTTTATTACCAACCTTATGAGACTCAGACTTGTCAATTTAATATATTTTAAAGCTTTATTTTCTGTAAGAATTTTAGAATTAGAAGGTGGCAAATAAAACATCTGATACACGTTAATCAGTTGGTTTTAGTGGATGGTAAAACATTATCAACACAATCGACAAATGCTTTCCTCATACTTGGCTTTCCGTATCCTGACCTGACGGCTCCTCAGAACGAAGCGCAGGTTTAGATGAAAGCCCATCGACTGCATGTATGCAGCTCTGACATGTATGGTGCTGTCAGAACGGACTCGTTAGCTTCTGTTGCTGCTCCTAATTGGGTCTGATTACTGACATGTAACACTTTGATGTTTGGCTGTCCAGCAGATTAAACTTGTAGTCGTGTAAATCAGTTAGCATGTTCTGTATGTTGAGGCGATGAAACTTGTTTAGAGCTGTTCCCATCCAGAAGCATCAGTTATCATGCATGATGCAGTGTAAAACCCAGGTGAAAATGCCGCTGTCGTGGTGACCGGTGGACCTGCCGATGCCGCTGAAATTCTGAAGTGTTTGAATGACTTTATGGATTTGACATTTGTCTTCCTGAGCACTTGCATTCTGCCTTTATGGGGAAAATGAACAGGATTCCTGCTCATGCGTCGGTACAGAAGCACATCCAGGCAGCACGTGTCAGATATCGAGCTCCGACTCTTGTACACGGCTTTTGAAATAGTTTCCAAGAGTCTGCTTCCTATTTTGTGTTTAATTGATGGGGAAGCGCAGTGAGAATTTCCACTTGGGCCTTAAGGAAACACGTTGACCAAAAGCGTCGTAAACTGATGAATTTTGGATTCTGTATTCAAAGCAGATTTAGAAGGCAAAGTTATTCAGCGTCGGCTTCCTAGATTGGTTACAGGGCACGTGGCAAAGAGAAGGCAATTAATACGAGATGGATTTCAGAGCAGCCTCTCACCAGTCGGAGACGGTGACAGATTCAGAAAAGAGAGGCAGGAATCATGTGGGGTTCTATATTTATGTTCTGTACACAGGCCTACACATTTGAGAAGTTTTAGTTTATTAGTAGGGCTGCACTCTGTTCTCCTAGCCATGCTTTCAGGTCTGCTTGTAATGTTTTAAGAAGAGAGGAACTTACATTTGACTGAGATAAATGAACCACAAGATTTCTTTGATCCTGTAGCTTTTGCATTTTCTGAAACACGCTACCATCAGCACCGCTTTAAACCGGGATGGCTCTGCTCTGGTACTGGTCAATGGGACTGGTAATGTCAGCGGTTTGACGTCGTCTTCATAACGGTTCACAACCTTCACACATTCCGTTTCATGTCTACAGCAGCTTTTCTTTACACGTGAGTTCAGCTTGGTCCCAAACCGGAGCAGCTTTCAGAATGTGATCAAATAAAAACCGTTATTTGATCATCTAAGAAACACACGTCTAATGTCTACAAGGACCAAAGCGTCTCGCACGAGGAGCCAAAAATGAATAAAACAGCACTTTATTGATGACAGCTGATATCATTTTCAACCACTAACTGAATTTGAGACCTGAACAACGAGAATCTCTGTGGAAATTTTAAAAAGCACCATTCTGTATGTAGAATAAGTTGGCTGAAAGGAGTTTAAACTTTAGTAGAATTTCTCACACAAATCCTATAAATGTTTTATTCCGGTTTCTTTTTCCTTTGTTTTTCCAGCAAAAGTTGCATAAAGTGGTTGTTCCTTGGACCTTAAAGGGGACAGGGTTAGGGTTAAAATCCCTTGTTTGCATATTTTGGTGCTGCCATGTGGGTCTCTACCGCTTCTATGAACACCCCAAACATGAAATTAACCCATCCACCCGTTTTCTGTCAGGGACTTTCTGAAACCGCTTGATTTAGACACACAATTCCTGAAACCCTAACCCTAACCCTGTCTGGACCGGTTTTACAATCTGAACAGAAGAATTAGTGACCAGATCCTTCCCATTCCATGCCAGTTTGGGTGATTGAAAAGACCCATTAAAGTGAAAGAGCCCTGAAACGGCTCATTCTGGAAGGTGATGAAAATGTCAAACAGCTGAAATAGCTTTATGTGAGATAGAATTACTATACAGCATGTCCTAAACATGTTTTTATGGACCATAAAAATGTAACTTAACAAAACTAGTCTCACGTCCTCTGTAATATCGGTGCAGTTGATTTTCTCATCATAGCAACACGTTTCTGGTTAAGATTCTGCTCCTGAGTGTAACAAACTAATGACGGAAAGAAGGAAAATATCTGCTGTTAACAAGCCGACGGCTCTTTAACGTTGGATGTGATCAATCATTGCAAGCAAAAGACTTTGTCGTTTTAAAAGCTGGTCACGTAATTGCCTTTCCTTTTTATGTGGAAGTCGTTTGCACCTTTTATAAAGACTAGAAATAAGGGATATAAATGCAACTCTTTAAGGAAAATGTACCTTTCAGTGTGACACCGCAATCTGAGCTTAAAGGTTTTCCCTTTGTTTTGGATTCGGAGCTAATCTGTTCTCTTAGCAGATTGTTCTACTTGACTAAGTTGACGGGCAGCGGGGGAAGCTTTGGTTCTGAGATGTGATTTGTCCAAGTTGGAAACCCACACAGCCGAGAAAAGGGCTGGACGAAAACGGGAATTAAAATTCTCCTCGACTACAAATTGTGTTTAATGGCAGCTTTAAAAGCAGCCCGATGTTTTGGCTGCTGGTTGAGGCCACAGCTAATTACAGTAGCTCACAAGCTGCTTCAGTCTGAACTTCGTTTACTTTTTGGGTCGCGCTGCTGTTGCCACACCATGACGGGTTGAAGAGCAACAGTCTGTGCTTTTAAGGAGAAAATGGGAGGATCTGATTGGTTCCTGGTGTTTAAGGAAAGTGACACGGAGCAATAATCTGCCAGGCTGCCCCTCACCTCTGAAGTCTGTGAAAAATCCCTTTTAATTAAGTACAGAGGCCTTGGTCGATGTCTCCTTCATTAGGACAAAAGGATTTCTCCCGTCTCACAACTGCCAATGACTGAGGTGGAGCTGGTGGTGATCATGTCTCTCACTTCGCGGTCCGATCTATACAGTGGAGCAGGAGGAGGTTGAAAGTGAGGGCAGCTAGTTGTGTTTCATCTGTATTCACTGAGATTTTCTGCTCTGCCTCTTAGTCGCTACGTATAATCTATGACGAATAGGAGTCATTAGCCCTTTAGATGGCATCCCTCGCACGTAGCAGACATTTTGTTTATGGAGCAGAAAAATCTACTTTGGCTTGTTTACTCCTTTTTGTTTAATTGCAAAATCAACAACCCCACAGTCGTCTCTTCTGCAGAAGGTTGGGTCCTTTTTAGGTAAAATGGAGCTTTACATCGTTTTGAAACGAATACTGCTCCTTCATGGCCACGTGCTTCCTGTGAGTCATGCTGCCACATTTTCACAGCGACAATTCCTGGAGGCAGTGAAGCGTTCTGAGAAGCAGATCAGACATTTAAGTACAGCTTTCCCGTACTTTAGAGAAGACTGTCAAGGATTAAATCAATGTCTCATCACTTTTCTCTGGAGAAAATAAAATACAATTAAAGGGGATTTATGAATGTGTAAAAATTCTTTATTATTCACATAATTTCTCTTTTGTTTTTGTGTCTAAATAAAGACAAATAGAATTTTTTTCTTGTTTTAATTTTAAATGGAAGTATATACTCCAAGACTGAAATGGCAGGTTGGTATGGTGTTCAACAGCACCGGAATTATTTACAGTAAACCAGTAAAGGGGTGTGTGTGTGTGTGTGTGTGTGTGTGTGTGTGTGTGTGTGTGTGTGTGTGTGTGTGTGTGTGTGTGTGTGTGTGTGTGTGTGTGTGTGTGTGTGTGTGTGTGTGTGTGTGTGTGTGTGTGTGTGTGTGTGTGTGTGTGTGTGTGTGTGTGTGTGTGTGTGTGTGTGTGTGTGTGTGTGTGTGTGTGTGTGTGTGTGTGTGTGTGTGTGTGTGTGTGTGTGTGTGTGTGTGTGTGTGTGTGTGTGTGTGTGTGTGTGTGTGTGTGTGTGTGTGTGTGTGTGTGTGTGTGTGTGTGTGTGTGTGTGTGTGTGTGTGTGTGTGTGTGTGTGTGTGTGTGTGTGTGTGTGTGTGTGTGTGTGTGTGTGTGTGTGTGTGTGTGTGTGTGTGTGTGTGTGTGTGTGTGTGTGTGTGTGTGTGTGTGTGTGTGTGTGTGTGTGTGTGTGTGTGTGTGTGTGTGTGTGTGTGTGTGTGTGTGTGTGTGTGTGTGTGTGTGTGTGTGTGTGTGTGTGTGTGTGTGTGTGTGTCGCCGGCTGAACACAATATACAGTTTGACTCTCGCCACCATAATCTGAAGGATTTATGGCATCTCGTTTGCCGTTAGCCTCTCGGCTTGGCGGTGACGCATGGTTTGGATGCAGCCATTCTTCGTGGCCTTCGGCGAGGAAGAGCAGTCATAAAGTATTCAGTTTTCTGCTGGTTGCCATTTAATGTCTGTCAGCGTTTTTATTGCGCACCATTGCAGCTAAAGGCTACTGAATGTATTGTTTCTTGTATGTTCTGGTGTGACCCGCAGGAGGAGACGGTGGCTCTGAGAATGGAGGGCAGCGGAGTCGTCCTGAACTGCCAGTTACCTCACCTGATAGGCATCAACAAAGACCTGCTCACCACTGGAATCAGACTCTATTATCTGAAAGTGAATAGATCATTGGGAAGTTAAATGCCAGCTCTGTTCAAGTCTGCTTTTGTGTCACAATCTTTTGATCTTGACCGCAGGAGGGCAGAACCCTGATTGGGAGTGAAGAAGCATTGTGTAGTCGGGATGTCGGTGAGTTAATTTCACGACCCTGTACTCGTGGCACCATAAGCCCAGCTGCTGCTCTATTCAAACTACCATAATTGTGTTGCAGTGCTTGATGGACCTGGACTCCTCCTTGAACACTGCCTGTTTGAGAACAGCGCTGGGATCGTGGTTCTGTTCCCTCAGGATGGTGCACCGTGTTCAGTCAACGGGTCTGTGCTCTCCGATCCCTGCCAGCTCAGTCAGGGTAGGGATTTTCTTCTTTTCCTGCTTAAGTAAATTTTCTCCTGATATGAATTAAATATGAGAAGAAAGGAGCAATTCAATTCAAAAATACTTTATTAATCCCAGAGGGAAATTGGTTTAAGTACACACAATTCTGAGATCAGACATGAATACATAGACACATGACAAGAACTGGTGACTGTGGTCATTCGGGATCCTGTTTCCCCCAGCGAGAGCAGCCATCTATGGGGCTCATCTACTGAACAGTCACAGATAGGAAGGAGATCTTGTGAGAAGCAAAGAGTACATTGACTCCTACAGGTTGATGACCTCGCCAAGCTGAAGTCCACCAATCCGAAGGCGGAGGGGTGGGTAGTGGGGTTAAGGTCAGGTTTTCACAGCATCTGTCTGCATTCCTTCGTGGGGGTTTAGTTGCTTGCAGCTCAAGGCTACCAGGGTGTCAGATTCGGATAGCAAGACTTTGTTTGGGTCAAGCTGAGATAATTTTCCTCTCTGCCTTCAGTCTTCAAACTGATCATTCCAGTCCTTCAGTGAAGCCAATGTTGGGTTTTTGAACCTGTCCATACCGTCCGGTGATTCTCACAGAGATGACATCCATTTTGCGCACTAATACCGGTATCGCAGCTAGAACATTTTCCAACTACGAATCACCTCGAGTAACGTCCCAGTCTGAGAAGTCTCCACACGGACGGTGCTTTCCGTGGGTGCGGGTCGCCCTCCAATCGCTCCCGTCTTCGCAAATTTCCAGAAAACCAGATATCCTCCCACTCCAATCAGGAGAAATCCAGTGATCATCAGGCTGAATATCCACACGTCTTCGATGTCCTCAATGGAAAACTGGGAGAGGCATATGATCTTCCATTCCCTCCAGGAATCCCACATATATCCCACCGGGTGTGTCCCCTGTGGACAAGTGGGAGCCCCCTGCTCCGTTCTCATTGTTGAAAAAAATCTTATCGATTGCATTGAATGACCAGTTTATCAAATCCATGGTTAGTAAAAAAATAGTTTTTCAGAAGAAATGCAGAGAAGCACTCTGTGGGCAGACAGGACAAAGAGCCTTGGGGGGGAAAAAGATAAGGGAGCGAAAGAGGGAAGAGTCTGTACTCCGAGTGCCTGAAGAAGAACTAGCTCAAGAGGGTTTATATGAGGATAGTCAGGGGGAGGGGAAAAAAGGCACTTACGGGTTACCCTCCACAGAGAGGGCAGTTTTGCTATGGAAAAAAAAACCACCTCGGACAGATATGCGCACAGACTTAAGACATTACACAACATAAGTGTCCACTAGGTGGGAGCAGCGCTCATCACCTCAGTTTGGACAGGGGAGGGAGATGATGTGTTAGAGGGCACATTGACTCCAAGATACGGTTCCACGGCCTTCACCGGTCTCAGTCCCGCCCAGGCTGGGATAGGGAGAGTTTCCATAGCGACGGCAGCATTCCACATTTCTTCTGAGGGGAGTTTACACTTGAGCCTCACAGGCTCCAAGGACACCTGATTTAGATAAGAATTGTTTTAGGGACAGACAGATAATTTCCTCTCTGCCTTAGGGTCCTGTTGGTCTGCAACCCCTCTAGATCCAATAATGGCGTAATTTATCAATCCCAGTCCGTGCTGATCCATCCACTCGCTCCTTGATCGAATCCACCATCTGTGCCAGAGCCTGAATCTCAGCCAAAGTTCCAAGCTTACGACTCATCTTGACAATTATGAGTTTGTGTGTTTACAGCACGATGCAGTCCATCCCTGAGCTTCGGGATTGAGCCAATATTCCTCGAAAGCTCGTTAATTTTCTGGTAAGCCAGGTAACCGCTCAGGCCAAACAGCAGGAATCCCGACACCAAAACGACGAATATCCAAACGTCTTCAGAATCCTCTACAGACAGTTGAGAGAGGCATATCAGGTGCCACTGTTTCCAGGAGTCCATGATATACCCAGCTGGCTCTGTCCCAGACGGGCAGCCGGGAGCCCCTTCTCCCGTTCTCATTGTTGGAAAACTTTTGTCTATCGAGACCAGCTGACCAGATCCATTTTTAATAATTCCCAGTTTCCAGAATAAATGCAGAAAGCGCCGTGCACACAAAGACAGGACAAGGAGCCTTGGGATGAGGAGGGAGGGAGAGGAGAAAAAACGTCAGTACTCTCCAAGTGCCGGAAGAATGTGCAATGCACGACTTTATAATAATTTCTCTCCACACTTCACAATTATTTGGCTTATTGGAGTTGATGACACTTTTATCCATTTTGAGTGCAGCAAGATGACGTCAGCGCATCTCCTCTACAAATGAAATCCACTTTGTGTCCCAGGCTGTTCTGCAGCTACGCACTCGAGCCATGAGTGGACTGTGAATGCAGCTCTCCACAGGGCAGATGCCATTTCGCTTACCAAACATTTTGAAGGGCGAGGGGCCCTGGACAAAGCTCCAGACAAAACCCCAGGCCCTCCATTTAATTGGCAGATGGAGTTGATAGGGCCGACAGGTTTTGAAGTGGGTTGAGCATTAACCTTTCAAAGGACTGAAGCGAGTTGAGCTGAAACTATGACCCCCCCCCCCCCCCCCCCAGCAGGTCCTGCATGCCGAGGGCTGGGGGCTTTAACCACTCCCTGACTGCTCGCTCGTATTGCTTTGCTTTCCCAAGACAAAAGCACAGATTCAGGCTATAGTGGTCTCATTTATAACCCTTTCAATTTTTCCACTATCCCCATCACAAATTCATTCATCTGAAGTCATTTTCTTCAACAAATGATGGCAATTTTCAGTCCAACAGCAGCTAAAATCTATCGAGGCTTTCTCAGGTCATTAGTGGTGGTAAGATTAGTATTTGCTCTGAGAGAAGAGGAGGATGGCAGAGAAGAGACCTCAGTCTGGAGGTGGCCGTACGAGTAGAGCTGCTCACTTCTATTCTGGAGCTTTACAAGACTAGTCAGGTTTCTTGGATCTTTTGCTTCATTAAATGATCTTCCTGGTCTAGGCTGCAGCCATACGTAATAGTTGGATAGTATTCCTTGTGGCAATGCATCCAATCTCCTGTGCAGAGGAAACTGGAAAACTTGAGTAGCAAATAAGTTCTCAAAGTTCACTATAATCCCTCAGTCACGAGAAGCTTCCTGTGCTTCTCAAGGCCAAGGACGCTGCTTTTTTATGCATCGCAGACACTTGGCTACACCAAATGTTTTCCAAGAGACCATTTAGCTGAAGCAAATCACATGTTCAGGGCCGGATTCCGTGTTCATGTAAGGTCACAAGTTCAGCCTGTTTTAGTTGGATCCTCCTTTGGTGGACACTCTTAATGCTTTAATAATTTGGTTCTCTGTAGGTGCAGTTATAGAACTAAGAGGAGGAACCACACTTTGGTTTAATCATCCAGGTGAAGCTTCCCAGCTGAGAGAGAGACGGCAGGTACAGAAAATACCTCAGACACATCCCTGTAGACTTTTCTACTCATCAGTGTAAACGTTGGCTACTCAAATGCCCGATTCACACCGGGTATGGAATTAACGCAGTCCAAGTTCCGCACAGCTTTTGCAAAGACCAAAAAACGTTCGGTCCACTCGAAGCATTCTCGCCCGACGCGATGCTCCTGTAAGTTTCTGCATTGTTTATTTTTTTCCGAATGCCGCATGCAGATTTTCATTAAGTTAAAGGTGGAATATGGAACATTTTTATAAGAAACTATATTAAAAAATACCTCCACAGGGTGTTTAATGGTGTGCAGAATGTACAGTTTCTCCTATAAAAGCTAGATTAAAAAAATTAGATAATCTAAGTTTTATTTTGACGGGCATGGCACTGGGTTTATGTTTACATCTTCCAGCCAATAGGGGGCACTGTTGCGGTAAAAAGTCCGCTTGGGAAAAGTGAGGCTGGGACTGTGTAAACCATTTGGACTCGTTAAGTCAGGCAGCTTATTCTGAGCCCAGATGACGTTGTAGCGGTAAATACTGTTGTAAAATAAACTTATTAGTAGAAATTGGTCTTTATCCTGCACGATTCCTCACTGGACATGCTCGCTGGTCACTTCATGTCCGTAGCGAACCAACACCCTGACGGCTGAATTTATTCTGTTGTTGCACTTCTTCCTCTAAACACAAGATGTCGCTATTGTGTCCGTGTTCCATATTCAACTTTTAATGAAATTAAATGGGCAAGACAGGAAGTGAGATGTGGTTCAGCAACGTGCATGCGTTATATTTCAGAATAAAACCCTTGTTGACTTATCTTTTTTTTATTATTGAGCTACCAGATCAGTGTATGGCATTTTTACATGTGTATCTTTTATACGTATTGTCGATTTTAATGCAGGAGCAAATTTACGGAGATGCCCGGAAGCTGTACGGAAACTTGGCCGCATCCATTCCGTAGTCGGCATGAATCAGGCGTTCCATTTCTAAACGGTCCCAGTCAGGGAGCCTGTTGGCTAAATGCCTTTTAAGTGCAAATGTGACACCAGAAGCTCCTGAAGTGTGATTTCTGATTTTACTGCAACTTTATTGCATTTTTCATTTAATTTCATTGCATGGAAAATAATTGAACTTTTGCTTTTCAGAGTTAAAGCAAAAATACTCATTAAATCAGAATCAATTTAAAATAACTTTTTGCAGTTTTTGACCACATGCATTTTAGTCTTTTTATAAATTAGATTGCAGAAGGGCATTATGACAAAATATGTAGCTTTATTACGATGTCATCACAGCAATGTTAAGCAGTATCGCAATTTTTCATTTAGCCTTTATACAGTTTTCTTTTAAGATGCACAATAAAGCTGGATATTTTCTACTTCTATTCCACAATAAATATTTAAATGTATTATTCATTTCTTCACTTTTTGATCCGTTTCCAGTGAAGCTAAATTTTAGTAACGGTCATGAAAAAAGTTGATCCTTAAGGAATAACCACTACAAGTCTTATTTCTAGGCTTTTTACTGGTAATTGCCTGTTACCTGTTACATTTTAATCCTTGATCAAAGAAGATTTCCAGGTAAATTGCTTTAAAATGAAGCAGATTTTTGTATAAAGGAGCCCTGCTCTAACCATCATGCTTTATGTTTTTTGGTTAAAGTTCTGATTGGTCGTTTAGGATAAAATGAATTTCTAGTGTTGTGTGTCTAAAAGTCGTTACCTTGATCTAGCATTTTATAGATCCAGCTGTACTTTGACAGCTCTGGTTTTATGTTTTTGAGAATGGCCCACACACTGCTGCAGCAGCGCTCTTCCAAAAAGTCATTCTCATTCATTTTTAACTTCTCAATGAGAGTTTTGACACTTTCTCACAGACTCTGTCTTAAAGTGTGTTGGAACAGAAATAACTGTCATGATTTGGACGCTTCAATATTTTCTCAAAGGCTTTTATTTTCTCTGAATATTGCACAGATGCCCTGTAATCAAAGATTCTGGCTTAATGTGCAGAAAATACAAAGTAAAAATGTCCTCTTGGTAAAATGCGCGAACGACCTTGAACTGTTTTGACAATTTCCCCAAATCTTGTTGTTTTTTATTTAAACTTCACTGTTCTGCAAAAGTGTCAAGAATACAGAGTTTTATTTATAGTGTATACCAAAAGTGAGCCATTGTTTAATTCAAATCCTTCATAGAGACTTGTCACTCATTTCCTTTTTCCTGACAGATTTTTTTGAGTGGTTTCTCATTCTGTTCTCTGCAGAGAGGGCTGCTGTCTGCATTCTGGCCGTGTCTGACCGACTCGTCCAAATCGACAGAGAATGCGTCTGCGGCGATGCAGCAGGATTCAAGGTAAAGCACGCAGACACTTTCTGTAGCTCTCTGACCATTGCTGCACCAAGTCCAGCCTTTACAAAGCCTGCTAGTTGAACAGCGTTCATCAGGTATGTCGACCAAATCAGGGCCATAAATCAGGGCAGCATTTATGGGAGTGGAGGCATGTAAAACGCTGTTCTGTAGTGCTTCATGCTGAGTGGGAATCAAGTCCGATACAACCGGGGACTTGTCTCAAAATCACTTTAAAAAATTTTGAAAATAGCTTCTTTGAATTTGCATCTCTGTTTGGCTCGATCGACTTTGTTGTTGTTTCATCTGACCTGCGGCCGCATGTCTTGGACACTCGGGTGAAGAGAGGGGCGGAGCTGTCAACTGACCACTACCTGGTGGTGAGTTGGCTCAGATGGTGGGGGAGGATGCCGGTCAGACCAGGCAGGCCCAAACGTATCGCAAGGGTCTGCTGGGAACGTCTGGCAGAGTCTCCTGTCAGAAGGAGCTTCAATTCCCACCTCCGACAGAACTTCCAAAATGTTCCGGGGGAGGCGGGGGACACGAAGTCTGAATGGACCCTGTTCCGTGCCTCCATTGTTGAGGTGGCCGACCGGAGCTGTGGTCGCAGGATCGTCGGTGCCTGTCGTGCTGGCAACCCCCGAACCCGCTGGTGGACACCAGCGGTTAGGGATGCTGTCGAGCTGAAGGAGTCCTATCAGGTCTTTTTGGCCTGTGGGACTCCAGAGGCAGCTGACGGGTACCGGCAGTCCAAGCGGAACGCGGCTCGGGTGGTCGCCAAGGCAAAAACCCGGGCATGGGGTGGGTGGGAAAGCGGTGCGCTACCAACACTGTCTATAGTGGGGATGATGTGCTGCTGACCTCTACTCAGGACGTTGTGGATCGGTGGGCAGAATACTTCGAAGACCTCCTCAATCCCACCGACACGTCTTCCAGTGAGGAAGCAGAGTCTGGGGACTTAAGGTTGGACTCAAGTCTCTGGTGCTGAGGTGACTGAGGTGGTTAAAAAGCTCCTCTGTGGCAAGGCTCCAGGGGCGGATAAGATCCTCCCGGAGTTCCTTAAGGCTCTGGATGTTGTGGGGCTGTGTTGGCTGACGCGGCTCTGCAATATTGTGTGGACATTGAGGCAGTCCCACTGGACTGGCAGACCGGGGTGGTGGTCCCCTTATTTAAAAAGGGGGACCGCAGGGTGTGTTCCAACTACAGGGGGATCACACTCCTGAGCCTTCCTGGTAAGGTCTATTCAGGGTTCTGGAGAGGAGGGTCAGATTGTTTAACCTCAGATTCAGGAGGAGCAATGTGGTTTTTGTCCTGGCCGTGGAACACTGGACCAGCTCTATACTCTCAGGGGTGCAGGGTATAATGTCAGGTTTATGCACCTAAGACACCACATAACAGCACAACACAGGAAAGAGACCCAAAAGTCAGAATTCTGTTTAAGCTCGAGGAGAATGGAATAAAGTCACACCAACCCAGTCTCCACTGAGCTGATGCTTCCTGAAAACCATTCTGACCTCTGAAATCTGAGCACCTCTATTTATTACAAGTTGGGAGCTCCCTAGTTACATGCCTGAGAGCTGATCTAAAGGGAGGGGGGAAACGCAGCTCTCAGTCCTAGATTGTTGCAAGTTTAAAACAAAGAGCATTCATTATTACACAAGGAACTTTCAGTGTCTTATCACAAGATGAGTCAGCAATTGACAGAACAGCGGATCTTCTCAGGTCGTCCTTGGGTCACATTAAGTCAGATTTTAACACCCTTAAAAACTCATGAGGGAATTTTACAATACAGCAAATGTTTAAGTATAAATGATAAAATCATTGAGCATAAAACATGTTAAATGAAACAATCTTTAATTGTAATAAAAGCATAAAACATGATAATTGAAAACATGAATAATAGTTCTGACATATACATACTAGAATCACACTGTTTGCTATCAGTTGTGGATTCTGAGAATGACCAAGCAGATTAATATATGAAGCTTATATCAGGTATAAATATCCAGGATACTTAAAATCGATGTAAGTTCATACACCAACCTGTTTGGTCTATTTTTAATCCAAAGATTAATGTTTAATTTAAGATAATGTAATAGCAAAAGTTTATTTTTGAATCAGAAGTTAGGAATCTTTGCTTTTTCAATAACCAGAAATATTTATACCTTTCTGTGTTCCATTTCAAAAAATGAAGCAAAGTTTAAAAATGAAGAATTAACTAACAATTTTAAACTTGACTATTTGAAACGACAATTTAAATGACAATTAAATTGTCATCCATGAATTGTTATTTTTAACAGCTTTGATATTAAACTTGTTTAAAAGGCAAACCTGTGACTGAAAAGCTAAATTGAAAATACGAGTTTGGATGCGTGAATGTTCTCAGGTTCCTTTCAGAGAGAGAAGCACGTTCTGGGTTGGAAATGATGGTTTTGCAGCTAACTGTTGTTACTTAGAGAAAACGGCATCAGACACAATCTGTGTGCTACCTCACCCAGCAAGACGACCCTTTGTGAGGATCCGGAGGTCGAGGGAGGATGGTGTCAGCCTCCAGGTACTCGATCCGGTAGAGGAGACTCGAGGAACCGACTCTCTGGTCCGAAGATGTTGCCGGGTACAGTGTCGAGCGTCTGGCTTAACTCTGAAGGAGTTTCTCATCTTAACTCTCAAAATCAATAACTGGAAGAGTTTTTGTGTCAGCTGGTTACAGTTACGTTTATTCGTAGCTATTCTCATCGGCGTGACAGAACAGCAGGTGGAGGTTAGGGATGGCCGTTCCCGTATCCTCAGTGATGGTGGTTGGTTCACGAACTGAAGTTTCTCTGCTGGAAAGTTAGTTTAACAAACCCCTCAGAACACGCCCTCTCGGAGCAAGAAAGCTTTGGTCATGAGTCAAAAAAACATGTGATGGCAGTTACCCTGTACTCTGGATAAACTCTGTGTTAGATGGATAAGGTGGAAGTTGACCTTCTGATTTGCTGAACACACATTACTGATCATCAACCATAATCATAATTATACCCAAAGCATAATAATTCATTTCAGTAATTAAAAATACATTTATACTGAACCAAGTGATGATTTATGATGATTATAATAAACCTCAATCAAGTCAGTTTATTAAAAATTTTTTAAATTATTGTCGTGAACTTGAAGTGTCCTTCTTCTGGGACGGAACAGCAGCAGATAAAGGATGGTGTTCAGCAGACATCAGGACTCCTCGATTAATCTGTGGAACTAAAAGTTAGTCTGACTCGGCTGACCCAGCTGGGAAAATGTGACCTTTGTCACAAATTAGAGGCCCTTCATGACGCTACAGGGGGATCCTGGAGGGTGCGTGGGAATTTGCCCAACCAGTCTACATGTGTTTTGTGGATTTGGAGAAGGCGTTTGACCGCGTCCCTCGGGGGCCCTGTGGGGGTACTCCGGGAGTATAGGGTACCAGGCCCTCTGATACGGGCTGTTAGGTCCCTGTATGACCGGTGTCAGAGCTTGGTCCGCATTGCCGGCAGTAAGTCGGGCTCGTTCCCAGTGAGAGTTGGACTCCGCCAAGGCTGCCCTTTGTCACTGATTCTGTTCATAACCTTCATGGACAGGATTTCTAGGAGCAGCCAAGGTGTTGAGGGCATCCATTTTGGTGGCCTGAGGATCAGGTCTCTGCTTTTTGCAGATGATGTGGTCCTGTTGGCTTCATCAGAACGTGATCTTCAGCTTTTGCTGGAGCGGTTCGCAGGCGAGTGTGAAGCAGCTGGGATGAGAATCCGCTCCTCTAAATCTGAGACCATGCGCATCCCCATCCCGTCAATTAGGAGTTCCAAAAATACTTTTTTCAGTATAACGACGTTACTGCAGGATTTAAAAATATGTAAAAAGTAAGAAACTTGTTGGTCTAAATGTTTTAGTATTTTTCTAACTGATCTGTTTCCAGACAAATTGAAGCCTTCTCTATTTTATTTATGCTCACAATAAGCTTGTGTACTTGGCTTCTTCATGCATTTTTATTTTATGCATTAATGCATCATGAAAACTTTATCTATTATTTCAGAGTAAATAGAAGTAAAAGTAAGACATGCTTATTCATTCCACTTTTGGTTTTTTAAACACAGGAAAGGTTTCTCTTTACCTTGCTGACGTTTCGTTTGCGGCTGCAAACATCCTCAGAGCTGACGCTGATGGTGGCGTCACTTCCTTCGTTTATCCGCGGGCAGCAGAGGACGTTGTCGCCCTCTGCTGCCTGCTCTCTCCTCTCCGACGATGCAGTCCCATGCGTGGTCCAACGTGTAAACTCCATCGTCCCTGTTCATGGTCCCACATCCACGTCTCCTTATGTCTATAGCTTCTTTAATCCATCTTTTGTATTTCTGTTGTTCGGTGTTTATGATCCTTGTGTTGTCCCAGTCCATTATATGGTTTTCTCTTAAGCAGTGATCTGTTACGGCTGACTTCTTGTGATTTCTGCTTGTTTTGCTGCTCTTGTGTGTTTTTGACTTGCCTCTTTCTTGCACTCCTTTCTGTGTTCTATTGTTCGTGTGTTGAGTTGGCGTCCGGTTTCTCCTACGTATGTTTTATTGCAGAGTTTGCATGGGATTTCGTAAACGACTCCACATTTAAGTCCAGCTGGTATCTTGTCTTTTGGGTCCACTCTTGGATCGTGCATGGGACTGCATCATCGGAGAGGGGAGAGCGGGCAGCAGAGAGCGACAACGTCCTCTGCTGCCCGCGGATAAACTGAGTAGGAAGTGACGCCACCATCAGCGTCAGCTCTGAGGAAGTTTGCAGCCGCAAACGAAACAGTCAGCAAGGTAAAGAGAAAACGGTTCCATTTTAAAAAAAGAACCAAAAATGGAATTAGAAGACAAACAGCAAGAACGTACAAAAGATGCTTATTCATTTATCTCTATTATAAAATCCTGTAGGTCTTTTTTCTAATTTAAAAATCAAAAGTTGTTTGCTGCAGTTCATCTTTTTTTTTCACATTTATCCAAAGTCTGAAGGCACATTTTTACTCCCCGCCATGCCGTGGAATTGTGTGGCAGATCATTGAGCTGTCACCGTCTGTTCACTGAATTAGTGTCCAAAATCCAATTCTCTGGTCGACGATTCACCACCAACTAAAGCGGAGAGCAATTTGAGACTTCCCTCTGGTCTCTCTGATCCGCTAACCCTGTTTTTCAGCACGTGGAGCAGTTTGACGTGTCATTTCCTTCACAGAGCGGCCAAAAAAGAACTTTCTGCTCATGCCATTATTACCGCTTTCACTCAGACACCTGCAGCTGTTTTCCAGGTCCACCACTTTAATGTTCAATTTAGATATGAGGGTCTGAAAACACACATGCTGGCGTGGATTACTGCAGGGCTGCCATTTGTTGTTGACACGGCTACTGTCGTCATTATCCTGCATCACAAACTCTCGGCTTGAGCTCCGCAGCAGCCCTGTAGGCTGCCTTTACAGTAAAAGAAACATCAGGATCATTTGAGTCCTGTCCACTTTTACTCAACATGCATAATTAAATATTAAACAATGGTGCTTATTTATTTTCCTTCTCTAACCTACAACATTAAACTCTAATCTATTCAAGCTCTGTGTGGAAATACGTTTTTTTACTTGTAGCTCGGATTTGTATTCTGCTCTTGTTCGGCTTCTTGCCTCACTTAGCATAAACTCCCTTGCAGCAAGGACAGCACTAATCTCAGTAATCTTGAAAATAACCCTCAGCAGTAAGTTGGAGCAAATAATTTGAATTCAAACGCTGGCTGTAGATATGTTGCACTCTGGGAGCGACACAAAATATCCGTGAACTGACCTGCAGCTTATGGAGAGGTGCTGCCCGTTCTGAACAGGCTCAAAGATCCAGCTTCCTCCTCACACACAAACTAAATTCACACTTTAACGTATGTTTTTGGTTGTAACAACGCCGCACAAACATTAGATCAGATGTGTTCGATTTCAGAGCTGGGACTCCTTTCAGAGGTCCCCAGGGCCCGCTCACCATCTAGCATGTTTTAGTTTTTTCCCTCTGCTTCAACACACCTGAATTAAATGAATGGCTCATTAACTAGCTACTGCAGGACTTGATGACTTGCTGAAGTGTTAATTCAGCTATTTGAATCAGGTGTGCTGGAGCAGTGAAACATTGCAAAGGTGCAGGACGGTGGACCCTGAGGGTAGAACCTCATTTATTCTTCATGCTTGTAAGGTAAAATAACCTTTATTTTTTGCTATTTTACAGAAATTACTACTGTAGGAAGATAACATTGGTTAAGAAATAAACTTTGGTGTTTTAGAAAATGTTATAATGAAGTGAATTTGTATAATTTTTCTGATTTTCAGATCTTTTTTTTTTTACCTATATGGGGGAAAACCAACTTAAAGACTTTATAAAATGTTGATGGGATTTATTCTCCTCACTTGACCTGCTTTAAAAGATGTTTGCTAACTTTCACCGACTGATTTTAAATCCCCCACAAAGCTAGAAAGTTCAGAAAGGCGCAACTTTTAAAGCAACAGTGACCAAAATGCAGGCTGCTGATTAAAAGTGGAGGAAATTATGAAAATGTCATTGTTTATTTTATTTATTCAAGCAGGTTGTTTAATATAATATCCACCAAAACCAACCAGAGAAGGATGTTGGGAATTGTGGTACATTTGTTTGATTTGTGATATTCTACCGATGCATACCTCTTCTGATTTCTGCCTTGTAGTAAAGCTAAAGAGGCCCTCTAAGAATATATAACACTTAAATTAGGGAAATGAACTGTTCTGATGAGCTTTAAAAGGTTTTTTATTTTTATTTTAGGGTCACTTGTGGTTCATTTGTTGGCTCTTTTGCTACCTGTAATCCTCGGTCTGTAAACCATAAGTGGCTGTTTTGGTATTTGACTTCTATTTAGAAGATGTGAAGTAAGAGACTTTCAAATAGCAACTAGATGTTTTAGGAAAATGCATATTTATATTAGACCACATGTTGTTCTTGGCACACAGTCAATACTTGATACCTGGCAACAAATCTTGGCGTAAGGCCAGACTGGAGCCTTATGGGCCATTCCCATCTGTACCGGGTCGGCCCGGGCCGGGTAGCCCCAGTCGGCCCCAGCCTGGCCCGGTTGATTCCACACATCCTTGCCTTAAGCCCATGTGGGCTGATTCTACCCACCAATCAGAGGCTTGCTCTAATGGAAGGTGTGAATTTGCTGTCAGCAGTGGGTGTGTTGGCCCTGGTCGGCCTGAAGCAGACCCCCTCGAGAAGAGGGCTGAGAATGAGCCTTGGTTGGCCCGGAAAAATACCAGGCCACCCAGATATGTAAGCAACCTACGCTACCCGGCCCGGGCCGACCCGGTACGGGTGGGAATGGCCCATTTAAGGAACACGTAGGAGCTCTGAGGAAGGCTACAGCGTTAGCCAAAACTCGTCAGCAAAAAAGGTGAAAACAAATCTTTGCTGTGTTTGGAAAATAATTAAAACAATGGATAACACTCTTTACTGAACTGCAAAGTTGTAAACAACCCTGCCACAGCCTCCAAGAATAGGCTTGACCTTGACCTTCGTCATCACCCTTTCCTTATTCTGCTCTTATTCCGCTTTTCCTGGGATCCACTGATTTCCCTCTTATTCATTTTCTCTCCCTTTTTTCTTTTTATTTTTTCTCATTTTAAACACACTTAAAATCATGTTTAGAAATTTTATACTTGAAATATTGTTTTTGTGACTCTCCTCGTGATTTTTATCTTGATAGGCACTTTGTAAAAGATTGTTTTGTTTAGGCTGAGCTGATGTTCACTCTGGTTTTAGCTCTTTGTTTAGTCCACGCTTTCTTTACTTCGCCTCAGATATTACTCTTTTACTTCAGGGCTTCTTCCTGATGAGTAAAGTTACTTTTTTTTGCACTTTTTATTGATGGTTAGCAAAATGAAAACAAACTGGTAGCTACCAGGGATCTCACTTATCAAAATGGCGTAGAATCCTTACTAAAACCGTACTTAAGCTCAGCAAAAAAAGTACTTACGCCAAGCAGGTTTGTGATCTATCAAACATGGAGGACACACAGCTGCACGCAATCTCCGCTTCATAAATCAGAGACTATCTCGACCGGTTCTCAGCTGCATTTTAGTCACATCCCGTCCTCACCACGCCTACTTACTGCCATAAATAGTCAATGGAAAGTGCCTTGTGGATCTCATGCATATACATAAGCCGGCTGTTGCAGCGCTCCGCCAATGGCATGGCGACCGTAGATCAAGGCAGATGAAGGAAGCACAAGTTGAGGTACCTGTGGGTGAGGTGGAGAAATGAAAGGAAGTGCTTTTGCAAAACAAATGAGAGAAAATCCACGGAGTGGCACAGCGTTGCTGAAGCCGTCAATGCTGAGTTCTTCAGAGAGATCTGTGGCGGACATAAAAAAAAAAAAAAAGGTTCAATCAGGATTCGATCCCCAGACTCCCGGGTGAAAGTCACACGCGTTAACCAGTCAGCCAAATGGAGATCTGCCCTGTACAACTAGCCAGGGCGCATGATGTTCTGTCTCAATCTGTCCCCCTGCTGATATTCTGCATTCTGGCTTCAGGGTGTGCGTGTGGGGGTCTTGTTCTGTGTGAAAACGAAGTGGTACAAGTGATAATGCTGCAGGATTTCATAATGTTATCCTTCTCAGCAGCAGCACTGCAGGTGCTCTCCATGTCCAGCATGTGTGCCAGGTCCGCACATTTTTCCGCTAAGTTTTCTTTCATAAATCCCCAAGTTTGCGTGGAAATTTGCTTACGCAGTTTTCTGACCCTGTTTTGTGCGTAAGCTAGCTCGATGAACGAGGCCCCTGCACACTGAACTCTACTTCAGCCATTGCTCCACACTCAGGGGCGGATTTAGCAATTTGGGGGCCCAAGGCGAACACAGACATGGGGCCTCTTACACTAAATTTCCGACAATCTTAACTTTAACTGGATTTGCGAAAATCTACCCTCTTCTGACACGATTTATTTTCACTTTTATTAGTCTTCCTCTTTTTTCCTGTTTTTCTCTCCCTTTGAGTGCTTTCTTCTTCCTGTCAGTGCTCCTGCTTTTGCCTTTGTTATTTTATTTCTATTTTCCATTTTGGTCTGTTTTCCTCCCTTTAAACATTTTCCATCGTCTTTCCTTTCTGCCTCCTTTTGATGTTTACATCGAGAAACGACGTCACTTTCAGAAGTGAAGATAAAAGCTTTTATGAAGCAAGCTGCTTCTTTCTCATTGGAGCCACTAGGATAACTCCATTTCATGCTTCATGTTTTACTATTGCTTTGAGTTTGTCACGAACGCTCCCGCCTCTCTTCTTCTTATTTGTGGTCTTATGGCACTTGGCAAACAACAATTTGGTGCATTACTGCCACCAACTGGATTGGAGTGGAATGACTACCAATCACTTCCTGCTTGTGCATCGGCGTCTTAATAACCCTCTTATGACCATAATTATAACAGGGCCGCCTGGTATGTTTTTAATCTTATGGCTGTAAAATTGTAATAAAAAGTACAAAGTGTGTGTAACTCTTCTCCATTTTTCAGAACAACCTCAGCTTTCAGTGTATGGTTTGTATTTAGAATTTATTTCTATTAAAGCCTTTAAAAAATCAGCTTCAAAGTGAAAAAAGCAAAAAACGGATTTGAATTTTTTACATTTCTTACTGAACAGGAACTTTAAAATGACTGGGCAAACAATTTAAACTTTGAACTGAAATGCATCTATTCTTTAAAAAGTTTGAACCTTGGTATCTTTTTTAGCTGTTTTTAAGACCATTTAGTATTGTTAACTTTCAGATGTTTTTATTTGATGTGGTAGACCTTGAAGCAGTTTCTCTCCAGCTGCAGGCCGAGTCCTGCACACCTCACACTGTCATGGGGTGCTTCTCTGGCACACCGTGTTGCTATACCAAGAACTTTTGTTGTAGCAAAAATAATTATTTATTGTAAAAAGATAAATAATGCTGGAATGAAGCTGAATCTTACAATTAGCAAATAGTTGAGGGTTGTTCAAATAAATAAAAAAAGACTGAACAAACATTCATACCCTGGTTCACTGGAGATCTGTCCTTCTTCGTGGTCACTGTCTTCAGATATAAGCCTTCTGGGACACCTAATAGATCGTGTTGATTTTCTTTGAGGCATTTCCATAATTTCATGCTGGTTTTTATGCTTATTAGCTTCCCCGTTCCGTTATCCGCTTCCACCGCGGCGCTGCGCTCCGTTTCAATCAGGCTGTACAGCAGGATATCCCCTCGTAGCGATATTTTCCATAACTCTGATTGCTTCATGCTATAGATCGTTGGAAAGCTGCTTTTATGTACTTTTAGGAACCGTTGGAATTATTTGGATTTGATCAGCCGTTCAAAAGTTATAAAACGGAGCATTTTGGATGACAAACTTGGCACGTCTCTGAATCTGTGTTGTGATTCGTTGCGCTCAAGACAGGGAATCCCGGTGGCTACCGTAATGTATTGTATATGCACGAAATGCCCCATTTTTAATCTTTTCAGCACTTTTGGAGTTTTAATGATATCTTGAATGGTTCAGGAATTATGGTATTGAGAAGTGCGCATGTCCAATCCCGTCTGCGGCCACAGGTTGGTAATAAGAATATTGTGGCATTAACAGAGGGGTGCCGGTGGTCAGGGCTAGGAGGCCCCCCACCACTAGGGGGCCCCAGGCGGCCGCCTACCTATGCCTAATGGTAAAACCGCCTCTGTCCAGACTCCCTTGTTTCAGTCCGAACTACAAAGTTGTTTAGTGCAGTTTCTGGTCGGGGAGTGCTGTTTCATTTGAAGTTGCTCATATTTCTGGCTCAAGAACCTTTTCTATCATTGCATCACTACCATGGGTTTACCTCTGTTGGATTATTGCAATGCATCTGGCCTCAATCAAGTCATTGTCCAGACTACAGATGAGTTTAAATAGCACTGCTCAGCTTTTATCTGGTGTTAGAGTGAGGGAACGTATGGCTGTGATGTTTCTCTCAGGTCAGCAGTTCAGTTGTTAGTTGTCCCAAAAACAAGACTGGAGGGTCTACCATTACATATCAGTCTCTCCATATTTTAAAGTCTTTCTTTTTTAAAGCTGTAATAAATAATCTAGAGAAAAGGCTAGGTTTTGAACACAAACATGGTCAAAAAACACTCACCCCTCCCTTCAGGTATGTTCCCTGGAATGATTCTGCTGGAACCGGATACCCGTGATGCCAGAAGTAACGTGATGGTGCTAAACACCAGTCGCCATTTTCTAGGTCCAAATGACTTTCGTTGTCCATGACTTAAAATGGTTGTTTATTCTGCAATGGCAAATCTGCAAAACAGGCTAGCTTTTAAACAGTCACAGAATTCACCCCTTCTGTCAGCCATCATCCCTAGACCACCTGCGTGATACCAAAACCCATATTGCTAGAGCAAACGAGAGCGCTAAACACCAACGTTTTTTAGGTGTGGACGTCTTTTGTTGTCCATAACTTGGTGTTTTTCTTTTTGCGACACTGGTAGTTTGTCCTAAAGTTGAAGTGGTAGAGGCGGCTGTTTCTCCTATTATTGGGCAAAGAACCTGGACCCCGGGAAGTGTGGGGGTTTGGCCAGACAGACGACACAATGGTCCAGTGGTTGCTTTCGGTTCGAATAGTTATTGGTGAATGTTTTTAGACAAACGCGAGAGAACCACATTATACTTTTTAAAAATAATTTCACAACATATTTAAGAGGCATGACAAATATTTTAAGCTAACTTGTTTTCAAAATTTTGTTCTAGCGTCTTTAATTTAGCATCAAGTATATTTTCAGAGTTACTCTTTAGTTTGTTTTTAATCATGCTGTGAAGCCCCTTGGTCAACGGCATTGTTTTAAAATGCTTTCATAAATAAAGGTGGAGTGGGAAGAAGTGGGACATGTCGGATCAGTCAGTCCAACCTTAATCTGTGACGCGCTTTTCATGCAAGCGTAGCTCAAAGCGCTTGACCAGGTGAGAAAATTGACCCACAAGTCAATTCCACATCTTTTTCCATAAAATAATGCCGGACGTCTTCTATTTACCCACCCCACCCCCTCCACACACAAAAACACACACAAGCTATAATGAAAGGACCGCTGGATGAGTGCAGATTAACAGATATTTTACACTCGGCCATCAGGAGGTTGGACCTCTTCCTCCAGATGTGGCTCACACATC
Organism: Nothobranchius furzeri; assembly: GCF_043380555.1. NCBI lineage: Eukaryota > Metazoa > Chordata > Actinopteri > Cyprinodontiformes > Nothobranchiidae > Nothobranchius > Nothobranchius furzeri. Next base: position 351,007 of record NC_091752.1, read on the forward strand.
AGCACCAGGTACTGGGATGGGTCTATTTGTAACAAATACTCTGATCACATCAGATAATTTTTGAGGTTAAACATTGTTGTTTTGCAGTTCAGATGAGTTCAGATTGGCAGATGTTTAAGCAGTTTTGAGGTCCCGCTCTTTAAAATGGTTAAGCCTCCATCGACATTGTCGGACTGACCCTGAAACCAACTATTGTTAAACAATAGAAAAAACAGTGTAAACGTGTGGGTTGTAAGGGACATAAACAATCAAGAAATGACGTTCACCTCCATTATTTTCATTGTGAACAAGCATCAGTGAGTACAGGACGTCCTCCGGATTTCCAGAAACCCTTTAATCATCACCGGGACCCAAGCTCTGTCCATCTTTGCTTCTGCTGCTTTCACTCTTTGTCAACCTGCTGATGCACACAAAGCTGTGCTAAAGCTGCCGTTCAGTTCACAATCATTTTGAGCTGTATGTTTGGTTTCTGCAGCCCCCTCTGGAGTGCTGAGTATTGTGTAAATCCTCAAATCAACAAGCACAGATTCTATTTAATTTCACAGCTAGTGGAGTGTCTCTAATCTCATCCAGCCATTTGGGCTGTTTGCTTTTCAAATCTAATGGCTGTTTATTTTTTATTTAGTTTTGTGATGAGGGTCTTAAAGGTTATTGCAGTTTTCCTCCAACTGTTCGGGGTCTCCGGTGTCGCGCCACATCAAATGATTAAATTGGTTCCTGAAAACAAAGAGCCTGGCAACAAACAATAGAATAAACACAACGGTACTCACACCTCACCTTATGTTTATGGGTTTAGCAGACGCTTTCTTCCAAAGCGACTTACAAGTACAACCTCATTAAAATGCATTTTTCTTTCCCCTTTTGGGAAATGTGAATTTAAATTTTTCGTTTGCTGTGTAGTCACTTAATCCAGATGGACGTGCCAGGAGCAAAGAGCCAGTCCACAGAGCCCAAAGTCGCTCTTAAGTCCACTCCAGAGAAGAACGCGACTACAGTACGTACTTTCTACCCTTGCCTGAATTCAGGATGACCCCCCCCATACCCCCCCCCCCCGGTCCAGGAACGTAACTGGACTTTGGTTTATGTAATTGCAACTCTGCCTCGCCAACGTTATTCATGATTTGTAAATTAAGGCCGATGTCGTGCTTATTCCTTCTCCAGCCAGACCAGAACAGATTTATGAGCCATGAATCCCTTTTCCCTTGGCTTGTGTGTGTTTATTATGCACATATTCAAAGCCTTTTACACATTCCTGTAGGGGTTTCAAAGAAAATGACACTTTGTGAAAGCATGCGCGCTTTTCCGTTTTTATAAACGCACCTTGTTATTTCTCCCTTCACTTCCCCTCATTTTGTCACCGTGCTTTCAAATTTAATTCCACACATAAATAAAAATTAGCTTCCAAAGTGAGCTGGATTAAAATGACTTGTTTCTCAGTAATGCCAGAAATTTGTAGTCATTTGCATAAAACGGGTTATTTTGACATCTTTGAAAGTTTTCTCATTTCCTTTCTTTCTCTCCACCTGCACAACATAAACTAGGCCATTCCTGAAAGAGATCCTGTCCCTCACACCAGTTTGGAGTTGGATGGAGACGCACTACAAGGTGGAGTAGGCATCGGGGATGGCCAGGAGCAGGAGAGGGACTTGTGTCATAAATCAGGGCCAGGGCTCGTGTCTGAGAGTCCACAATGGGGAGCTCTGAGTGGAGCTGGTGTTGCAAGTTATAATGCAGAGGAGCTTTGGTCAGGGGATGCCAGCCTCCAGCAGACAAGTGTCCTGGGCCCAGGTGATGGATGTGGCACGAAGCCAAAAGGGAATGCTAATGAGATCAGAGGTGTTGTGACTGACTGCTATAAGGGGAGACCTGGCTCTGAAGGGAGCTCATTAGGCAGCATGTCCCACCTGCTGAGGAATGGAGGAAGTGGATTCACGTCGGTCCTCCCAGAGACCAGCACTCAGATGGCCTGCTGTCCACCCAAAGACACAACGTTTGGGAACCAGCACACTTGTGAGGAGATGGATGAATCTGGAGGTGTAGAAGAGATCCCAGAAGTTGGTTTGACAGAAACTGCGGCACCTGCAGATCAAAACTCGGGGCTGGCCTCTTTGTTTAGCAGAGTTTCTTGGCTTTTCCGGGACGCCCATCGTCTCCTTTGGAGTCCTCCTACATTGCTGCAGCAAGTCGCAACAGAAAGACTGCAACCTGTTGGTGCCGCTTGGGCCAACCAAGTCATTTCTCTGGTCAAAGAAAGTTCTGTTCTTTCTGTGGTGAAGGACAGCCAGGCCTTCTCCGTGGCCGCAGGAAAATTCATCTTCTCCTTTTTTAAGGATTATCATATATTTTCTGTTGTGAACGATCTTTCCCTCGTGCAGCTCCTGCAGACAAACATAACTCCCCATTTTCAGCTCAAAGAGGCAGCTTGGGTGATTCAGAGCAGTGTTAGTCCTGATGATGCACAACGCCCAGCTCTGACTTCAGCACAGACCAAGACGGAAGAATTGCAAGATGATGAGCAGCAAACCTCCCAGGACTTCACCGAGGAAGATTCGCAGTCCCAACAAAAGCAAGACGGGGACGATATTCATGCTAAACAAAACGGTGAGAATGTTCCAGAGCCTCAGCTGTTCAAGCAGATCAGCATGACACAAGCATCTGAAGGCCCAGATAAGACACTGGACAACTTAAAACACATCAACATGGTCACTCAAACACTGATAGAATTTCCTGATGCTCTTATGAAGTTTCAAAACGTCCCGCTGCAAGACATGATGGACTCTCTACAGTCGATCGTCTCTTCAGTGCCCTCCTCCCAGATACGGGCTCTTTTCTGGCTGAGTGCAGCTAAATGCCGCCAGCCTGAACCCCAGCCCGGCCTCCTGATCCTGATGGATACTGATCTTTACACGCTGACCGCCGACTCTGGACTCCCGGCCTTGTTCCACCACCTCCCTCTGCTTCAGCTTAAGGAGATGCAGATAGGCTTAGGGGGTCAGAGTTTGCACCTAATCAGCACAGCTGAGGATGGCGTACTCTGTGTTTATACCCACAGCCAGAAGAACACCAAGGAGCTTTGCAGGGCCATCCTGGATGCCGTTTGTCCTGAAGACGGCAGGATTTCTCAGCACCCGCTAATCCATGAAGATCTGATGAAGTTATCTCTGGACTCTGGGGTGTCTGTGCCTGACCTGCTGCTGGACACTGGGTTAAAGCTTTACTGTCGATTCCAGAGGAGCTTTGCAGATCTGGGTTATCATATTTATTCTAATATGAACGAAGCAGAAATGACTCTGGGAGATGTGCAGCTGTTGATGTACACAAGTGTTGCAGTGCAAATGGCTGCCTGTCCTCCCAGCAAACGTGTGGCCCAGTTTTTCCTTTCAGATACGCATCTGGGTCTGGTGAGGGAGGACGCTGTCTGTCACCCCGCCCCACAGGCCGTCACAACCGCCTGCCGCTCCCAGTTCCACGATTTAACTATTCGCCGGTGCTCTGATGTGCGCTGCATACTGGTGCACGACGAGGACAAGAATGGAATGGTCGGGCTGGATCTGGTCCTCAGCGCGAGGGCCAGGGGTCACCCTGAAAGCGTGGCGTTGGCAGCTACCTCGTCTGAGCGTGCTTTAAATTCATCTCCGCCTCCAGAAGTGTGGAAATTAACTTTCAGTTGCTCCGCTGAGGCCACCTGCCTGATTAATCACTTGTCAAACGTCTGATCAAGGACTGAACGGTGGGTAATGAACAGCCCAGCTGGAAAACGCCCGCTCACTGAGAGCAGTGGCACAAGTGCATCCAGCCAGACAGACCAAAGGACGACTTCATCGCTAAATGACAGAAGACTTTGACCTACTTTGAAGCTTCTTTTCTCTTTTCACATCAATACCTTTGCTCTTATTTTTATCTCTAAAGCACTTGAATTTTCTACAGTTTGATGTTTAGAGTTAGCGGTTGAAATTTTGCATTTATAATTAAAAGATCTGTGTTAGTTTTAATAGGACTTGTATTATTTTTATGACTGACCAAGTGATTTCATGTATAAGGTGGTTATATTAATGTGTTTTCTACTAATTGAAGGTCTTTATGTAAAAATAAATAAAAGTAATGTGAAATTTTAATGTAAGACTTAAAATAAAAGGTTAAACTCACTTTTGCTGTGATGTTTTATTCACTTCTCTTATTTGGGTTGATGTGAGACTGTTTCTATTTTTGTCTCCATGGTTTCAGTCGAGCTCAGTTTCTCCGTCTTTTAGAGTTTCATTTACTCACAAGCTGACCCTTCATAAACCTGTTATACGCTGATCATTCAGACCTTACAACCGCTAGTAAGAGTTTTGTTTTCGGAGAGACTTCAGATGAATCCAATCTGTTGCCAGGCATCCAACTTTAGTGAAAATTGGAATATTTTTGATGAGCTGATGACGATGCATCCCTTTGGACGTCTTGATTGGCTTGCTTTACCTTATTGAGCTTAAAGAATTTGTAAATGAAGACGCCGTTTAGTCGGTTTTCTGCTGCAGAAGGGTGGGAGAAAAAACTGGAGCAGTTCTTTAAAATCTCATTTAAAAACTTGACCTACTGGAGGACGGCATGGTGGTTTACAGCCATGTACACGTAGCGTTGGCATGTTCTCCCTGTGCATGTTCGGGTTCTCTCTGGGTAATTGGATTTCCTGCACAGACCAAAAACCTGAATCTAATGGATGTAAACTAGTCTCTAAAGGAATTAATGAGCATTCTTCTCTTTCAGTTTGATTTATACGTTCTGTCTCAAAGACCAAAATCAGTTTTTTCTCTAGAATAATAAAAAGTAACTGCAAGACGACAAACTTTTAATTATTTTGCAGGATACAGATTACTTTACAGTTGTCAACACGCTAGAGCTGCTGGGTGGTTATGCTAAACAGACAGGCACCCATGCAAAATGCACACTTGCTTGTCTAGGACTACATCATGCATTGTGATGCGACATGATGCACTTTTTGCCTCTATAGTCAAAACAGTGATGAAATGTAGTGTGGAGGTCATTATTAATGGGAATGTTACACAAACATGCCATTGTGTTTTTAGTTGTTGCTGTGGGTTTGTCAGCTTTTCCCTCTTAAAGGGTACTTAGCAACTTTTTCATATTTTTTAATTTTCTAGAGCCAGTATGGGATAAAATGACTTTTAACAGAGTTAATGAAAGGCCACCCAGCCCCCATCGCCCCCGAGACCAGAATATTGAACTTGCAACTTCCGACTGGCGGGCTGCTCTGTTGGGACAGAAGTTTGAGCGGACATACCTGGCGCTGTAGTCTGCTTCATGAACACAGCTGTAATGATGAGTCACTCCTGTAGACACTAATGAAGGCTGGGGGAGATGTTTCAGCTGCTGGGTTAAGGTGTTGAAAGACAACTGCACAGCGAGATATTTTGTTTTTCAGTTCAACAAATGAACACTAGGGGGTGCCAAAAGCAAGCCGAAATGCCTAATCTAGAGGATCGTAATGATCTGATGTGGTTTCTACAAAACCATTTGGTTTGAATTAAAATCACGCAGACATATCTTTTTCTGACGCAAACTTAAGAAAATGTTAAAAGTATTTCAGTTGAGGCAAACACTGCGTCTGAAATGGAACCAAGCACCAATAAATGGATCCTCTTTAAATCAGTGCTGTGATTTCCCACTGAGTCTCCAGCTTTAATGCACATCAACATTGACTCCACATAACAGGATAATTTGTTTACCTCCTGCCTCAGAAGCATGTGAACGTGCTCCAGTCACTCGTGTCAATGCTTAACTGTTAATGGCTTAAATCTGTTCAACATTGATTGGGATCATTTGGCCTTCCCGGAGCACAAATCAACTAGTTGACTCGTGTTTTCTAAGCAGCGGGTTGGAAGCTGGTTTCATGGTTACTTAAAAAAAAATTGGTTTTGACAATAATCAGCTTGTTTAATTGGTTTGGATTAAAATGGTTCAGGTTTCTGGTAGCTTAAGTAAACTTCTGATTAATTCAAGTCTAATAAAAACCTGCAGCTCACACTAAGGTTTTGGCTTTGTCGAGCTGCTGGTGTTGAACTTGTGACTGTTATCAGTCAACACGAAGTGCTGGAAGCTGGATCTTTTAGTTCTTTTTCCCAGTGTTAATGTATTCAGCCTACTGGAGCGAACTTTGGTGTGTGAGTTGGCTGAGATAGCACGAAATATCCAAGGCAGGAATCCAGAACACATTTCATCTCAGCTTCTTCACTTATAGAATAAGTGAATTTTTATTGATAATGCTTGGGTTATTTTGCTTCAATTCACTAAATCTCCCCTAAATTGTACAGCTTTAATAAATTCATCACTATTACCTCATTTACTTTTGGTGGTGTCATTATTAGCTGATTTATTAAGGTTTCTAGTCACATAAAATGTCCAAAATAACTTGTTTCCTCTTTTTAAATTAAACAAATGACTTAAACACATTTCATGTTTTCTAATGTTTATATTTTCACTTGCCCTGACTCCTGTTTGTCCTTTTTGCTGCTCCGGTTAGTTAACCTTTGCATTATTTATTATCTATTAAACCATTATCTCATCCATGTGATCAGTTTGACACAAATGTCTAGGTAATCACTTAAGGCACCTGCTAAAGTAGGATGCATATTCATTTTTGTACTTGTGATTTCTACAAAAAGCCACATCATACAACAAAAGGAAGTTTTGCTTTAACTAGATGGGATTCGGTTCTTATAATGGTGGTCTTGCAAAAGCCATAAACAAAAAATAAAAATACGAGTTACACATATACATTACCTTGCAACAATACATGCAATAATTCACAATAATCCCATCAGATTATATGGATTAACAGTACCTTATTGTGTAACCACTTGTAATTAAAACATGATTAAAATGGCAAACTTCATAAATTGAGCAGCCATATTTAATAACTTCTGCAAATCTTAATTCGAAGCACAAACTAGAATCTTAAAGTGACAATGTGTAGTTTTCACCATTAATCTCTGGAAATATCCATCAAAATGTAAATTAATTAAAAGATGCCCAGTTGTTGGAAAAATATTGGCAGTTTCATAACATATAATTATAAAAATCTGTTCTAAAATACATGAGAGCGGGTCTAAGTCTCTGGGCGATGCCATATTGGATGCCATGTTTCCTTCTACGGAAGCCCTTGAGGTCAAAATGTATTTACTGATTTGTAACAAATTGTTACAAAACAATCATTAATAAACGTTGTTTTACACATGTACCTCTTCACTCGTTTCCACTGATGGTAGGGAATCTGGTCTTGTTATTTTGCAGGAGATTTCACTCCCAGGGAATTTTGACCCTAATGGCCATCTGTTGGTAAGGTCTTATTTGTACACAAAAGTAATGCTTGCTTGCAATCATTTATGTAAGTACTGCCCCCAATCACCAGAGAAAAACCACACCGTCACTTTAAGAAAAAAAGGAAGTGTTTATAAACTGAACAATGTATCGGCATTATCAATCAATCAAACCTTTATTTATGAAGTGACTTGCTGAGACCTTCAACTTTAGGACAAACCAGAATCAAAAAAGAAAAACACCATTTGAAGTCATGGAAAGCAAAAGACTTTTGGACCTAAAAACCTGGACCATTTGAAGAGGTCTCACAGTACAGCCTGGAAGACCAGTTAGAAGGGCATTGCAGTAATCGAGGCGGGAGGTGACAGTAGATTGCACCAGGAGCTGGGTGGCATGTTGTGTTAGGTATGGTCTGATCTTTCGTATGTTGTACAGCGCAAAGTGGCATGAACGGGCAACAGAGGCAACATGATCTTTAAAGGTCAGGTGTTCATCAATCACAACACCCAGATTTCGAACTGCCTTTGAAGGAGCCAGAGATAGGAAGTCATTTTGGATTGAGATATTGTGCTGTATGGATGGTTTTGCTGGGATGACAAGTAGTTCAGTTTTAGAGAGGTTCAGTTGGAGATGGTGGGATTTCATCCATTTTGATATGTCAGAGAGACAGTTTGGTCGTCTGGTGGAAATGACAGATAGAGCTGGGTGTCGTCTGCATAGCAGTGGTAGGAGAAGCCATGTGATCGAATGACCTTACCCAGTGAGGTGGTGTATATGGCAAAGAGAAGAGGTCCTAGTACAGAGCCCTGGGGGACTCCTGTGGCAAGATGGTGCACGGTAGAGGATTGTCCAAGCCAAGATACACTGAATGATCGTCCTGTGAGGTACGATTCAAACCAGGCGTGTGCTTTCTCTGTGATGCCCATGCTAGAGAGCGGACAAAAGGAAGCCATGGTTGACAGTGTCAAATGCAGCCGATAAGTCGAGCAAGATAAGCGCTGAGGATTAAGGATTCAGTCACTGCTAACAGAGCAGTTTCAGTGGAGTGGCCCTTTTTGAACCCAGATTGGTAAGGGTCAAGCAGACAGTTTTGTGAGAGGTATTCTGTGATCTGCTTGAAAGCCACCTTTTCAATGGTTTTGGACAGAAAAGGGAGGAGAGAGATAGGTTGGTAGTTCTCCACATGATTTGGAGGAAGAGATGTTTTTTTTAGTAGCGGTTTAACCTGCTGTTATAAAACCACACAGACACTTCGCCCTCGCTCCTTCAGGCATTGGTTTGAGCCGTCTCAAAGCACAGACATCTGGGCTGAGGAACAGCTTCTTACCTTACCTTATGACTTGTTGGTGCCACAATTTCCCATCTCTGGTGTTAAGTAATGAACTTAGGTCAGTCTAAGTTGTCCTCCTGTGCCTCTGACACGCTGTTGGTGTTAAAGATGAGTACCCTGAGAAGGCAGAGCTCATTGATAGCAGACAAGTTGTCATAATATTGATTATTTTGGATTAAAATGTCATATTTTTGATCTGAAAATATGTTTCCCTGTGCAGATCAGATAATTGCTCATTGCTTTGTGTCTGTTTTAGCTCCAATAGTTTGCATGTGATAAACTGACTCCGTTTAACATTCTACAGAGGTGTGAAAAACCATTTGCCCCCTTCCTGATTTCTTATTCTTTTGCATGTTTGTCACACAAAATGTTTCTGATCATCAAACACATTTAACCGTTAGTCAAAGATAACACAAGTAAACACAAAGTGCAGTTTTGAAATGATGGTTTTTATTATTTAGGGAGAGAACAAAATCCAAACCTACATTGCCCTGTGTGAAAAAGTTATTGCCCCCCCCCCCCCCCCCCCCGTTGAAAAACAACCCAACTGTGGTGTTTCACACCCAAGTTCAATTTCTGTAGCCACCCCCAAGCCTGATTACTGCCACACCTGTTTCAATCAAGAAATCACTTAAATATGAGCTTCCTGACACAGAGAAGTAGACCAAAAGCACCTCAGAAGCTAGACATCATGCCAAGATCCAAAGAAATTCAAGAACAAATGAGAACAAAAGTCAATGAGATCCATCAGTCTGGTAAAGGTTATAAAGCCATTTCTAAAGCTTTGGGACTCCAGCGAACCACAGAGAGAGCCATCATCCACAAATGGCAACAACATGGAACAGTGGTGCACCTTCCCAGGAGTGGGCGGCCGACCAAAACTACCCCAAGAGCGCAGAGACAACTCATCCGAGAGGTCACCAAAGACCCCAGGACAACTTCTAAAGAACTGCAGGCCTCACTTGTCTCAGTTAAGGTCAAAGTTCACGACTCCACCATAAGGGAGAGACTGGGCAAATATGGCCTGCATGGCAGATTTCCAAGACACAAACCACTGTTAAGCAAAAAGAACATTAGGGCTCGTCTCAATTTTGCTAAGAAACATCTCAATGATTGCCAAGACTTTTGGGAAAATACCTCGTGGACTGAAGAGACAAAAGTTGAACTGTTTGGAAGGCAAATGCCCCGTTACATCTGGCGTAGAAATAACACAGCATTTCAGACAAAGACCATCATACCAACAGTAAAACATGGTGGTGGTAGTGTGATGGTCTGGGGTTGTTTTGCTGCTTCAGGAACTGGAAGGCTTGCTGTGATAAATGGAACCATGAATTCTACTGTCTACCAAAACATCCTGAAGGAGAACGTCCGGCCATCTGTTGGTCAGCTAAATGTAACGGAACTGAAGTGATGTAACTATCTAGAGTTGTATTTTAATACACTGTAAGTAGATCACTTGTTATAATCAGAAGAATAGGCTGTTTTTATCATCAGGGAGTTTAATTAAACACTCTGTTTTGACTTTGAGACAAGAAAAGAGAGAGAGTTGGGATCGTTTGAGAATCTTTAATTTCTTAATTATAAATTCTTAACAATCTACCAGGACTAACTCTGTGATGGATGAAAATGGATTTGGATGTTGTGTTGGTGTGTGTGTGTGTGTGTGTGTGTGTGTGTGTGTGTGTGTGTGTGTGTGTGTGTGTGTGTGTGTGTGTGTGTGTGTGTGTGTGTGTGTGTGTGTGTGTGTGTGTGTGTGTGTGTGTGTGTGTGTGTGTGTGTGTGTGTGTGTGTGTGTGTGTGTGTGTGTGTGTGTGTGTGTGTGTGTGTGTGTGTGTGTGTGTGTGTGTGTGTGTGTGTGTGTGTGGTTGGTTCAGACTCCTTAGGCTGACGTCATTGAATCTGGTCGTCTTTGTTATGACTAGATATCACGAGGCTTATAAAGTGATGACATGACATTTGCCGTGTACGTACCCAGTGGGGGCCTCCCAGGTAGATCAGGAAATGCCAGGTCTGGAGACCTCGGATGTGCGCTGGAGCTGTCGGAGCAGCGGTCGCAGCGTTTCAAAGCCCGTCTGAAGGGTCGACCCAGGTAACCATCGGCGGCGTCAGCAGGTGCTCTTATTTTGAAAGGATGTCGTCTGGTTGTTAAACGACGAAAATCTCCAACTTCACAGTTCTTAGTTTAAAGAAGAAAACACATCTGGCCAGGCTGTGCTTCTCTTTGGGATGACGGTGACTAGAACTGAAGTCAAAATGGAACTGAGCTTAAAATGGCGTTGCCTTGTTTTATATCTCTGAATTGTTGATAAGTTTTAGTAAAGCGGATTGGACACTTTAAGTCAACAAGCCAGATTCTCCTGCGGCAGCCGAAAGCTCTGATTGGTTGGAACAATGTGTCATGCGTTTCTATGGAGATGAGGGTCAGTCTGTCTGTGCAATAGTCCTGTTTTCATTAAACATAAATCATGACATATTTATTCCACAGATCATTCACTTGATTATTATTGATCAACATCTGTTTTGCTTAATTTTTTTAATCACAAATAAAGTACTTTGATTAAGTAAAAGCGTTCTTCTTCTCCTTCGGACTCTTCTCCTGGAATGTAAACAGCCTGAGGAACACCCGACCTTGGCTTTTATACACGGGTGTTATTGTGTACAGGGGCAGCTGTGTGGAGCTGAAAATAATGAACTTCATAACCTTACATATAGCTGAAGCCATCTTGGGTGCTGCAGCAGGACAATGACCCAAAACACACCAGCAACTCCACCTCTGAATGGCTGAAGAACAACAAAATGAAGACTTTGGAGTGGCCTGGTCAAAGTCCTGACCTGACTCCTATTGAGATGCTATGGCATGACCTTAAAAAGGCGGTTCATGCTAGAAAACCCTCAAATAAAGCTGAATTACAACAATTCTGCCAAGATGAGTGGGCCAAAATTCCTCCAGAGCGCTCTAAAAGACTCGTAGCAAGTTATCACAAACGCTTGATTGCAGTTGTTGCTGCTAAGGGACGCCCAGCCAGTTATTAGGTTCAGGGGGCAATTACTGTTTCACACAGGGCAGTGTAGGTTTGGATTTAGTTCTCGCCCTAAATAATAAAAACCATCATTTCAAAACTGCATTTTGTGTTTACTTTAGTTATCTTTGACTAACGGTTAAATGTGTTTGATGATCAGAAACATTTTGTGTGACAAACATGCAAAAGAATAAGAAATCAGGAAGGGGGCAGATAGTTTTTCACACCGCTGTACCTGAGACCTGTTTGACTTACTCAAACCATAACCAATCCATGCATTTGTTTCAAAAATATACATGCATCTTACAGTTCTGATGCTTTTCTGATGCCTAACTTTGTGGTAGCAATATGTCTGTGCAGATGTAGCTGCAGAACACCAACACGCCACAGTCTGCGGATTCTTCATGAAAGTCTTATGAAATTGTGTTTTTAATGAGTCTTTTTGGCAATCCCACAGGCAGTTCTATCAAAATAAGTTTTCTTAGTCTTCCAGACCTCCGTTTTACCTCCACTGCTTCTGTTAACTGCTATTTCTTAATCAGCCTGCTTTATAAAATGAGGAAACGGCTCTCAGGAAACATTATCTTCTCCTGGCCTTCTTTCTCGCTTTGAGGGCATCAGTAATTTTAATTTTAGTGATCGAGGCAGATGTGTGGAGGTGCCTGTGGCTGCTGATTGTTGGGGCAAGGTTTGAAAAGTCAGCATTATGAAGACTTAAAACTTCTAGCACATGGCCTTCAATAATGAAGACCATGAACAAACTAGAGCTAATTAAGGTAGGAGACCTCGCTCAAAGTTACCTCTGAGTTCAAATCCCTTTTTGCACTCTGGTCTCCATCTTTGTTTTCTGTCTAAAGTGAAAAATAAAATATTTAATATTCTAGAAATAGTTTGACATTAACATTCGTCATTCTTCTCCATATTCATCACCAGTGATGCCAGTAACGCGTTACTCCTATAGAACGTCATGTCTTGGTAACTACTAATCTAACGTTACCATTTCCGTACTAGTAATCAAATTAAAATTACTCGTCCAAGCCATTCTGCATTATTTTGTCTATTACTCTGAGTTTTTTCTGCTTAGGAAAACTCCGAGTAAAGGAATAAAACATGACAGAGGAGGAGCCAAGGTCAGCCACAAGCATCTGGCTGCAGACATCAGCTGGCGTCTTTGCCGTGACCGGACATGACGTAACCGGAAAAACAAGAGATCGGGTCATTCCCTTTGCCGGAAGTCATTCCCTTTGCTGGAAGTAGTTTGGATTTGACGAGAAAAACCATACCGTGTCGTTTTTCTCTTAGATATGTATATGTTTATATACATATCTAAGAGAAAAACTGTATGCAAACTGTAGACGGTCCAGTGAACCGGGCAGTGCAGAGCAGATGAAGTCCCTGACCAACTTCTCGAAGCATTTGCTCACGATGGGGGTCAGGGCTACGGGTCGCCAGTCATTCAATGTGGAGATGGTGGAGGATTTGGGTACAGGGACAATGGTGGCCATTTTGAAGCAGGCTGGGACTACAGACAGAGAGAGGGAAAGGTTGAAGATGTGTGTAAACACTCCAGCCAGCTGAGCCGCGCATGACCTGAGGACGCGGCCGGGAATCCCGTCCGGACCAGTAGCTTTGCGTGCGTTCACCCTCCTGAAGCACCTCCGCACATCCTCTTCAGACACAGTGTGCGCACTGACGTCATCTGCGGTGCGCTCACTGTCCGGTCTCATGGTGTTCGCTGTGTCGAATCTGGCATAGAATACGTTTAGATCCTCACACAGAGAGGCCGTGGTCTGCGGTGTGCTGGTTGTCCCTTTAAAGTCTGTGATTGTGTTTAGTCCCTGCCACATACTCCGGGGGTTGTCAAACTGTTGCTCCACCATGTCTCTGTACTCACGTTTGGCTGCTTTGATCGTCTTCCGGAGTTGGTAATGTGCGTGTTTGTAGTCTGATGTGTTCGCGGAGGCAAAGGCGGTGCTCCGCCGTTCGCACATTGCACATTGCATCTGATGTGGTTTTATAGACCATCACTATAGCTTATAGCAGACCAAATTCACTCCCACTCAGAACTCTGCTTCTCCAGATACGAAGGTTCTGATAACATCACATTTACACATCGTCATCCCTCACCTTCCGTCCACTTAGATTCATTCATCATATAAAGTGTTTCTAGTTGTCATGTTTTTAATTGTTTAGAAAATACATTTCTTACTTTTTATAAACTCGACTCTGAATTAATTCGGAGTGTCTTACGATCCCTGAATAAACAAAGAATTCTAAATCTTCTGGTTAAACCTTCAAAGACCAATCAGACTGGATTTCCATATTTATATGAAATTCACATCTTATTGGCCAAATGTAATGTAGTACATTGAGCTTAAAAAGCACCCAAAATAAATACGTATGCTAACCCTACACTGTTATCTTATACACTTTGTCAGAGCTCTGACGAAGCTGAAACTGTCAGCAAAATAAGGTAAAAAACGTCGTTACTCTGTGTAGAAGATAACAGAAGAACAATAAAATGCCAAACATCCCCCACAGTGCTGAGCTGCAAGTACAACCCCCACCTGTGGAGGTCGGGCCCTCGTACCACCCTCATGGAGCCTGTTTCCGACCTTTGTAGCCCGCTAGAGGTCATTTTTAAGGCTCTGGAAGTGCTCCCCCGTTCCTTCTTGCACAAAGGTGGAGGTAACAGTCCTGTTGCTGGGTTGTTGCTCTCCTACGTCCTCCTCCATGTCTCCTGATGTACTGGCCTGTCTCCTGGTAGCACCTTCATGCTCTGGACGCTATGCGGACAGACACAGCAAACCGTTTAACCACAGCTCGCATTGATATGCCATCCTAGATGAGCTGCACTGCCTGATCCACTTGTGTGGGTTTTAGACTCCTCCTCATGCTACCACTGGAGTGGAAGCACTACCAGCCGTGACTAGAACATCAGCTGAAAAGGAAAGGAACTGACAAGTGGTCTGTGGTCACCACCTGCAGAACCACTCCTTAAATGGGAATGTCTCGCTAACTGCCTACAATTTCCAACTGCTGTCTCTGACTGACTTAGAGTTGCATTGTGTTGTTTTGTATTGCGCTGCAGTGTTCCCTTTATGATTTTTTTGAGCAGTGTAGTCATTTGCTAGAAACGGACATTTTGACCATGCTCTGACACTAACAACCATGATGTAACCCAGAAGCTAGAACCTTAATGAGGTATTAACTAATTGGCTTACTAATATGATCCATCCTCAATTTAGATAAAATATAAAATATAAATTAAGGAAATTAACAATACTAATTAATAGATATCTAATTAACTAATAGATAATTTCATAATGAATTATTGGAAGGGTGAATAACTAAAATAACGAGTTTAATATTAAACATCGGTTAAAACAAGAATCTTGAACATCCCTAACAGAAACAGAAGAGGAAAGCTGTATACTATTGGTCCAGGTGGGAATCTGAAATTTCATTGGCTGAGAGAAATAAGTCCCGCCTCCGCGAAATAAAACCGTGCGACGCAGCTGAGCGAGAGGAGAGACAAACGGCTGTGCAGCACGCAGATACAGAAAGCAAAGACTGAGCGGTTAGAGAGAGAGAGAGAAAAAAAACAACGGTCGAGGCCGTGAAGAACCCTGATTTGGGTGCCGCATAGATAGAGGGAGAGGCGGACTTGACTCCTTCTAATAAGAGCTAGGAACTTGGAACCAACGCGATTTGTGTGGAGACGACAGAGTGAACCAATCCTCTGTAGGAGGGAACCGTTGGAGCGCGTTGGCTGGGTTTTTTTTTTCCTTGGGTTTGATCCCGACTCCTATGATCACTCACTTGGAACGAGAACTGGATTTCTTCCTGACGAGGGAGATGGCGAGCCTTAACCACTGAACGAACCAGGACATCTCAAGTAACTGAAGAGCAGACTGCTCTCTTCTGTGAACAATCTCAACGGTGCGGTAGGAAAAAATCGCACCACTGGACTCTGACTTTCACCCCAAGCGTGGGATTTGACTTGACGCCGGCTGACTTGTGACTCATATGATCAAATCTCATACCGAGCATTTTACTATTGTCGATTGTTTTCATCTGTTTTTGTGTGTTATCTTTATGTGTTATATTTCCCATTATTATTAAAATTTAGTATATAAACCGTTTCATGCTATACCCGTGACTCCAGTCATTCTTAAACAACCTCCAATTCTCCCCGAACCTAATTATTGGCCCATTTGTTTATTTTTTCTTTTAATTATCTTATTGTATCCTGTAATCCGGTTACATAAAACTTGGCGAGCCAGCCAGGAGAATTGTAGAGTTGTTACCTTAGCTAACCATTGACTGACATCATAAGAGTGCCTGGAGGTCACAGTGGTTTGCCATTTTGGCATTATTGGTACTTTTGAGTGTTTTAAAATGGAAGTTGTGAAAACAGAAAAGGTCAAAGTTTCAAATGCTGTTTTAATCAGTGGGTTAACTGATACAGACCTTGATAACGAAGTCTTTGGGTTTATGGAAGGATTCGGACCAGTTAACAGGCGCATTAAGTTACCAAACTGTGATCAGATTATTGTGGAGTTTCAACATGAAGCCACTGTTAAGGAATTAAAGAAACAATGTTTACCCTATGACAAACCTTGTACTAGGAACCCAGATGTTTTCTTCCATATTCAAGACCTAGCCAGCGCGTACAGTCTAGAAACTAGCACATCTGCCACTGATGCCTATCTGTCAGAGCTCAGGGACATAGCTGCGCGTAGCAATCAATCATTTAAAGACCTTCTAATGGAGGAACTGGCAAAAATTGGGGAATCTTTAGGAAGGGATACCCATGCATCTGAACCAGTCACTGAACCAGAGCCAATGCTCCATAGTGACCAAGTTACATATTCCCTGCCTTTAACACCAGAAGTTAACTATATGAACAACTCAAAGGACAATTGTCCACCTACAGAGACTGGAAAACAAAACCCTTGCATTCCACCAAATCTTTTAAACACACCTGAGGTTCAGCGAGTTATTGTGGAACACATTGTTAAAAGCAGTGAGGTTATCCCTCCGCCTACTTCACAATACAGACTAAAACCGTTCTCAGGGCGAGTTCCACACCCTTCTTTTGAAACTGACTATGATACTTGGCGTAGTAGTGTAGTGTTATGCATAAATGATCCTTCACTCACCAAGTCCCAAATTGTACGAAGAATCGTGGAGAGTCTGTCAGCCCCAGCAGCGAGCATCGTTAAAGCTCTTAGTCCAAAATCCGACCCGGAAACGTACCTTGAACATCTCGATTCAGCTTACGCAGCTGTCGAAGACGGCGACGAGCTCTTTGCTCGCTTCTTAAACACAAACCAGGACAGTGGTGAAAAACCTTCCGATTACTTTCAGAGGTTATACACCTTGTTAAACCTAGTTATTCAGAGGAATGGAATTTCCTCCAGTGACGCCGACCAGCAGCTGCTCAAGCAGTTTTGCAGAGGCTGTTTGGACAGCTCGCTGATTTCAAACCTGCAACTCGAACAAAAGAAAGACAACCCGCCTCATTTTACAGCACTTCTCCTCAAACTGCGCACTGAAGAAGACAAACAGGCTACTAAAGCAGCACGCATGAAACAACACTTAGGGGCACAACGAACTAGAGTGTATTCAAATGTGCAAACAACATGCTCTCAGAGTAAAAACACTTGTGAACTGGAAATAGATGATAACTGTGATGACTTACGCAAACAAATCGCTGAGCTCAGGAGCCAAATTGCACAGCTTAAGGTTAACAACACAGATTAAAAAGGCAAAGAAAACTCAAAAAGAGTCAAAACCCCGTGTGGGGACTAAAATTCCAGATGAGCCCAAACAGATTCAGCAGATAACAGCAGTGGTGCCCAGACCAAAGCCTGGATACTGTTTTAAGTGCGGAGAAGATGGGCACATAGCTTCTAGCTGTAGCAACGAGCCAAATCCAGCACTAGTTGCAACTAAAAGACTTGCTCTTAGACAGAAGCAGCGCGAGTGGGAGATGTCAAAGCCAATTGCTCAGTCTCCTCCTTTAAACCGGTAGAAGCTCCTATCGTGGGACAGATAGGTGCTAAAGTAGAACCAAGTCCCTCTAAGGAAAGGACAGAGAGACTTTTTTGCAAGCCAGTTCATGCTCATTCAGTGCCAAAACTTCCCAAAAGATTAGTGGGTGGGCGATGCACAGCTACAGTCTCGGTTAACAGTGTTGAATGTAATTGTTTACTGGATTCAGGGTCCCAGGTAACCACCATTGCCAATTCTTTTTACCAAGAACACTTACCTGACCTCTCAATTAAACCCATCAGTAATCTGTTAGAAGTCGAGGGCGCAAACGGTCAAGCAGTTCCTTATTTAGGATACATAGAGATAAGTGTCACATTTCCAAAAGAGCTCGATCAGTCTGGACTTGAGTTACCTACCCTTGCGTTAGTGGTTCCGGATATAAGCTCAAACTCTGATACACCACTACTCATTGGCACAAACACACTCGATCCTTTGTATGAGCAATTGTCTGCCAATAACTTACCTGATTCCAAGGCACTCTCTTATGGGTACCAACACGTGCTAAAAGCCTTAGCAGTCAGAAAAAAACAAAGCAAAGATGGACGAGTTGGTGTGGTGAAGCTTCGAGGGAGAACCCAAGAAGTTCTCCCTGCAAATAAAAAACTGTTACTAGAAGGGTTTATGCAACCCAGCCAAAACAAGCATGAGCCTTATGCACTCATTGAACAACCCACCAATGGTTCTCTACCAGGGGGTATAATTGTAGACTGTTGCCTCATTTCCTTACCTTCACATGGTCCATACAAAGTACCTGTTGTACTAAGAAACGAAACTAACCATGACATCACATTACCCACTAACTGTGTGATCGCTGAGTTAGTTAAAGCCGATCGTGTTATGCCATATCCAGAACCTGACAAAAGTGATCAGAAAGTACTTGCGGCGTGTAGTTCGCAGCAACAGACTTCACCTTCAAACCCTCCTCTCAGTTTTGACTTCGGTACTTCGCCCTTGTCCGAAGAATGGAAAGGGAGGATCACCAACAAACTTAACACTTACTCCGATGTGTTTTCGCACCACGATCTTGATTTTGGTCATACACAACAGATAAGACATCACATCAACTTAAAAGACGAGACCCCATTCAAACAGAAATCTCGGCCGATCCATCCACATGATTATGAAGCCGTGAGAAAACATTTGGAAGCCCTCTTGGAAACCGGTATAATAAGAGAGTCGGAGTCTCCATTTGCCTCACCAATAGTGGTAGTTCGGAAAAAGAATGGTGAGGTACGTCTATGTATAGACTATAGAAAGCTTAATCTGCAAACCATTCGCGACGCATATGCCCTGCCTAACTTGGAGGAGTCCTTTTCTGCTCTCGCTGGATCACAGTGGTTTTCTGTGATGGACCTCAAGTCAGGTTACTATCAAATAGAGATGTGTGAAAAGGATAAACCTAAAACTGCTTTTGTTTGCCCGTTTGGGTTTTATGAATTTAACCGTATGCCACAAGGAATAACAAATGCTCCAAGCACTTTCCAACGGGTTATGGAAAAGTGTATGAAGGACATTAATCTGAAGGAAGTGTTAGTTTTCCTAGACGACTTGATCGTCTTTTCCAACTCCTTGGAAGAACACGAAACCAGACTTTCTCACGTTCTTGAACGGCTTAGAGAATACGGACTCAAGCTATCACCAGATAAGTGTCGTTTTTTCCAGACATCTGTGCGTTATCTTGGACATATAGTATCTCGAGATGGCATAAAAACCGATCCAGATAAGGTGGAAGCACTCAAAACATGGCCGAAGCCTCAGACTTTGAAGGAACTCCAATCTTTCTTAGGATTTACCGGTTATTACCGACGCTTCGTTAAAGATTACTCAAATATTGTCAAGCCACTAACATCTCTCACGGCTGGTTATCCACCCAAACGGAAAAACTTTAAAACACCACCATGTAGATCAAAGTACTTGAACCCCAAAGAACCCTTTGGGAATCGTTGGAGCCAAGACTGTGAGAAGTCCTTTCAAACTATTATTGAAAAACTTACCACTTCGCCAGTTCTTGGCTACGCTGACGCAAAACTCCCATATCTAGTACACACAGATGCTAGTACGACCGGACTCGGTGCAGCGCTATACCAAGTGCAAAACGGTGTCACACAGGTAATCGCTTATGCAAGTCGCGGTTTAAGCTCTAGTGAAACTAGGTACCCTGCGCACAAGTTGGAGTTTCTAGCCTTAAAGTGGGCCATAACAGATAAGTTTCATGACTATTTGTATGGGAACACATTCACTGTCATTACTGATAATAATCCGTTAACTTACCTCTTAACAACGGCAAAACTCGATGCAACGAGCTATCGTTGGCTAGCTGCGTTGTCCACCTATAATTTTGACATCAGATACCGTGCAGGTACACAGAACGTTGACGCGGATGGCCTGTCTAGGAGGCTGCATGATAAACCTGAAGACAACTCAAAATTCACTGAGGAATGCCAACGACTAGATGAGTTCCGATCTCATCTTTTATCCTCTGTCAAAGAAGTCGAGCTTCAACTTCAAGCCGAAGCAGTGAAGGCAACATGCCAAAAGCACATGGTCTTGGATGAGACTGATTCTCCTTGTGGTTTAGTTCAGTCACTTGCCATGTCTGCAGCGGCCATTCCAGACCTATTCCAGTTGGAAGACAATAGTGACAGTTTCTTTGCTGTGCCCAAGTATAACCATGCTGACCTTGTCTCCTTGCAGAGGAAAGATCCAACCATTGGCCGAGTCATTCAGCTGCTTATGACTGACAATAAACCGCCAACTGATACTATATAAATGAAACTAACACAAACCTACCTCAATTGGATGGTGTCCTAAAGTCGCAGCAACGTGATGTAAGTTTTGAACCCATCATACACGATCAGACACATACATCTGAAAAGACCAAAGTCTTAGAGAATAGCTCATCAGCTCTGTCGGAAACAGAGAGCTCACTTCGTCCTGTCTCAGTTGAGAATCAAACCGAAACGGATGAGCATGATACTGTGCAACCAGAGATGTATGTCAGGAGATCTGAACGAAGTAGTCAGCCTCCTCAAAGACTAACTTACTCTCAATTGGGCAATCCACTAGTGACCGTAGTTAGGTCCCTTTTCCAAGGACTTAATAAAGCTTTTATTGACTCTCTTACTCAAGAAGTTGTGTACCCCGTAGAAACAATGCACAGGGACGTGCATGATATTTAATGGGGGAGGATGTAACCCAGAAGCTAGAACCTTAATGAGGTATTAACTAATTGGCTTACTAATATGATCCATCCTCAATTTAGATAAAATATAAAATATAAATTAAGGAAATTAACAATACTAATTAATAGATATCTAATTAACTAATAGATAATTTCATAATGAATTATTGGAAGGGTGAATAACTAAAATAACGAGTTTAATATTAAACATCGGTTAAAACAAGAATCTTGAACATCCCTAACAGAAACAGAAGAGGAAAGCTGTATACTATTGGTCCAGGTGGGAATCTGAAATTTCATTGGCTGAGAGAAATAAGTCCCGCCTCCGCGAAATAAAACCGTGCGACGCAGCTGAGCGAGAGGAGAGACAAACGGCTGTGCAGCACGCAGATACAGAAAGCAAAGACTGAGCGGTTAGAGAGAGAGAGAGAAAAAAAACAACGGTCGAGGCCGTGAAGAACCCTGATTTGGGTGCCGCATAGATAGAGGGAGAGGCGGACTTGACTCCTTCTAATAAGAGCTAGGAACTTGGAACCAACGCGATTTGTGTGGAGACGACAGAGTGAACCAATCCTCTGTAGGAGGGAACCGTTGGAGCGCGTTGGCTGGGTTTTTTTTTTCCTTGGGTTTGATCCCGACTCCTATGATCACTCACTTGGAACGAGAACTGGATTTCTTCCTGACGAGGGAGATGGCGAGCCTTAACCACTGAACGAACCAGGACATCTCAAGTAACTGAAGAGCAGACTGCTCTCTTCTGTGAACAATCTCAACGGTGCGGTAGGAAAAAATCGCACCACCGGACTCTGACTTTCACCCCAAGCGTGGGATTTGACTTGACGCCGGCTGACTTGTGACTCATATGATCAAATCTCATACCGAGCATTTTACTATTGTCGATTGTTTTCATCTGTTTTTGTGTGTTATCTTTATGTGTTATATTTCCCATTATTATTAAAATTTAGTATATAAACCGTTTCATGCTATACCCGTGACTCCAGTCATTCTTAAACAACCTCCAATTCTCCCCGAACCTAATTATTGGCCCATTTGTTTATTTTTTCTTTTAATTATCTTATTGTATCCTGTAATCCGGTTACAATGACCTTTCAAGATCATTTAACTTTTGTTTTTTCTCCTTTCTGAGGCTCAGTAATAGCGTTAGCAAGTCGTCTTTCTAGATGTCTAAGGGCAATCATTTGCTGCGCTGTGATTGGTTGTTTAGACTTTTGTGTTTAGTAACTGGACAAGTGTACCTAATAAAGTGGCTGGTGGGTGTATTTTTCACTCATCACTGTTTAAAAGGTTATATGGAAAGAATAGTACTTACTGAAGCCTAGCTTTAAAGCTGGGGTCCATAGTGTGACATCAGAGATTTAGAAATCTGAACAGCGATAGCCCCTGCTCCCATCCTCTCCTACTGAGATGAAAGCCAGGCCTTATACCTCGCATGAATGTTTTTGATATGTTCCTGCTCAGACACACTTGACTCTATCTGCTGAATCACAGCTTTCACTGGGGTCTGCATCATTACTCATTTTAATCAAATTTTCAGCGATGAAGCAGGAAAACATGTAAAACATGCAGTCTCAAGCGTGACTGAAGTACAACATATGTGTGATTTAGAGCATGAGGCAAAGTGGACCAGAACATAACTTTTATAACCTCATTTACTCATATCTAGAACGGAACTAGAGCATGATGCAATGTGTAGCTCAGGTGGATTAGCTTTTTTCTTTTCAGTTTGCTTCTGAGACCAATTCTGTTGGTCAACGTTTTGGGATTGAGTAAATGATTCATTTAGCTGTAGAGGCCAGGGGAGGGACTAAGGGGAAATATAAATTATAAACTATCGACGGGGCAAAGAGGAGGGATAGCATTTCGCCTGTGTTCATTAGCTGCCGATCCTTTTTTGGTGTAATTTAGAAAGAAAGAGAGAAAACAAACTTTTACATGGCACCTCTCAAAATATAAACCACGAGGCGCTTAACAAAAATAAAACATTTTAAATATAAAAAATATTTTAATAAAATTATTTAAAAATATGGTTAAGATGAGAAAAATTATTGAAAATTGTGATTAAAAATGTAAGGAAAGAGAAAGTGAATGAAAAAGCTCTTATGCTGGTATTTTAAGTCTGTTGCACGCACACAAACGCACACACTACTACAACAATGAACAATACAATTAGTTCCTATTCAACTTATTTGTGTAGAATATTTGTATGACAACCTCACTGTTTTGTCTTACCTGTTTGTCTGTTGTTTGTTGTGTACTATTGTCTTTCCATTCTGCCTCTTTCCTCCCTGCCTGTTCACTTCGGCACAGAAGCAAATCCGGTCTAACGGAGGATTATCCCACATCTCTACTGCTCTACAGTTAAACTGCTCTGGGATGTTATGGCACCCAGATCGAGCATTCTGTCTGCTTCAACAGCCGGGACAGGTAAAAACAAAGTCTCTATGGTACTGCACCTCTTTACTGGTCTGAGCTCTTATACTTTCATGCCCCTGTGCAGGGGTGGCCAATCCTGGTCCTCGAGGGCCGCTATCCAGCAGGTTTTAGTTTCCTGCTTAAACACACGCTGGTGATTAACAGGCTGCTGCAGAGCCTGATGAGCTGTTGAACAGGTGATTCATCCAGGAATCAGGTGGGCTGAAGCAGGTTAACAAATCAAACCTGCAGGATGGTGGCCCTCGAGGACCAGGACTGCCCACCCCTGCCCTAGTGCATGCTCTACAGTGTAAAGATGTGTGTTTGTTGGTTCTCATACAGACAAAACAGAAGAACAGGGGTGATGGGGCCTGATTGGACCAAGGCTCAGGAACCATTTGCTGCTTGAGATTAGACAAGAATATTCTCCTGAAGCTTTTAAAGTAGAACAGAAATCTCATTGTTATGCTTTAGTGTTTTTAAAAGGCTCGGAGTAAAGAGCACTTCTGTGTGTTTAATATTTTAGTCATTTTGTATTATGAACCAGTTTCAGCCTGTCCCTTTCCATTTGCTTTGTTTTATTTTTGTGTTCAGCACGTTGGGCATCAGTTACTGTAGGCAGGTCCTTTATAGACAAAAAGGCTGAAATATTTCCTAGTTTTTTTCATAGAACAGCAGCTTGGCAATGCTTCATTGACCATTCTTGGTTGTGAGGCGGGTTCTACTGTTGTCTTTAAAATGATCTCTGCATGCAACTGGACAACTAAAGCCTGGTTCATGCTTCTCCGTCAGCTCCGCAAGGGACAGACGCGCACGGATTGATGGAAGCGTTTTGCTCTTTTACTTCTCCGTCTCCTGGAGAGTGTTGCAAAGCAATTCCCCGGCAGGACAACAGAGGGCGTAGCGCTGTTCTGTGGTATCCTGTCATGTATCGGTCCAAGATCGTGTGTTTATATTGTGTTTTTTGTGTATATAAGAGACTTTTAACACGGACATATTTGTCTCTCATTCTCCCACCTCTTCATGCGCTCCCCACCTCTAAACCCACGTTTCCTGTCATTTCCGTCCACAAATAAAACGCTCGCTGCGCATCTTTTCACTCCTCCAGTCACGGGAGGATGAAACGTTCATATTTTTAGAGTTTTTTCGCGAGGTATTCTTCAAGCTTCAAACCGTGTCCGCCGCTAGTTATCCTCTGCTCTCTTTGCAATGGCGGCGCTGTAAACAACAGTGGCGTCCTGACCAATCACAAGCTTGCGTAACCCGTCTCGTTTGATGGATGTTTAAAAAAGTGGGCTCGACTCCGTACGTACTTGCCTGCCTGCCGGAGCCCTACGCGAGGACGGATAATGGCGTTGCGTGTCTCCGCACTGACGCAGACGGAGAAGCATAAATCAGGCTTAACAACGTGACAACAGATGTCGGTAAACGAGGCAGTCCACTGGGACAGCAGTAGCTCAGGAGGTAGCGCGGGCGGTCCAGTAATCAGAAGGTTGCAGGTTCGATCCTGGCTCCTGCTGTTGTGTCCTTGGGCAAGACACTTAACCCACCTTGCCTGCTGGTGGTGGTCAGAGGGACCGGTGGCACCTGGGCTCGGCAGCCTCGCCTCAGTTAGTGTGCCCCAGGGCAGCTGTAGCTACATCGTAGCTCATCCCCCCAGTGTGTGAATGGGTGAATGACTGATTGTGTTGCGAAGCACCTTGGGGGTTGTAGAACCCTAAGAAGGTGTTGTACAAATACAGGCCATTTGCCATTTACCACTGTTGAAGAAGGCGAAAATATAAATACATCTATCTGCTCCTGATTCTAATAAAGCTCAAGTCCAAATTGTCCAAAATTGATGTAAAAGCTGTTTTAAATGAGCTGCTGCCATCTTGTTCTACTCTGTTGCATCACCACTAGACGAATAGAGGGCCCTGATTGGCCCAGAAATCCAATAAAGCACTGTAATTGGCCCACCATTGTGGACCAATCACAGCACTCGGTCGGTTTGAAACCACTAGAGCTGTGATTGGCCAGCCAGAATGCTGCTAGGGGCTCCAGCGGTTCCAATAGAGCGTTCCTAGACCAAACTTCATTCGAGTTAACTGGGCTAATAGAACAGGGTCAGATGGTTAAAAAGAAGGATTTTAACGTTTGTAACGACGTACCTCAGTTTCAGTCGGGTTTTTTAGATGTCCAGCCTGAGCACCCTCACATGTCTGAGTTTATTTTGCTCAATAACAGGACAACATAATTTACATAATCATTACTTTCTGGTCTAATGAGGGCCAACGTTTGCCAGAGATGGCAGGTGTTACCCGGGCCTGTGGTGGAATGTATTGGGGAGGTGATTCTCACAGGAGACGGACACAATGGCCAAGTGAATGTCACTGGCATCTTCTAGCTGCACTCATTTGTAAGTCTTTGTCCACGGGCCAGAGAAGAACTCTGCCCTCCGTGTGAGATTGTTGCACAGTGTCATTTTTAAATTGGACTTCCCACTGCCCATCCCAGTTCTGTTTTGGACCTCACATAATCTTCATTAGCATTTGCAGGAACTGCGAGACATTTACCACCATGGATTGTGACAGATTTCACAAGCTTGGTTTAACTGTTGCCCTGGGGGGGTAGAGGCAGTTCTCACCATCTGTTGATTGTGACTGTACCCTGCTCATTTTCATGAGGCTGCCTTTCTGCTGCAACCAACAGCACCGTCACAACTCTGGTGTGTGCATGAGGAAGTAGAAAAACAACTCATTTACAATTTAATCTCCCCCAGACCCAGAGGAGCTTAAGGGACAGCTCTTCTTTGGCATATAAAACCCAATCTGATAGCTTTTTGTTGTTGAATTCCAGTGTAACTGTTTTACTTTACACTTGGCTCAGTTTCTATTGGAAAATTAGTACTTTTAGGCTTTAAAATACTTCATATGATAGTTTCTACACTTTTGAGTTATTTTGTATTGGAATTCTGGACTGTGTGGAAATGTTCATATTGCTCCTTATATCTAAAAATTGATATATAAATAAATATATATCTATATATTAGGGATGTGTGCTGGTGAAATGTTGGTGATACAATACATATCACGATACAGGGGAGACAATACAGAGGTGTGAAAAACTTCCTGATTTCTTACTCTTTTGCATGTTTGTCACACAAAATGTTTC
>NC_091752.1:385000-415000 GCF_043380555.1 Nothobranchius furzeri
TCTGATCCATAAATTACAGTAAAAGTCTTTGTGACCTCAGATTGCTGAACTAGTCAACTGTTGCTAAAAATAAACAGCCACAAAGAAAGCACCGATCACTCGTATTGTGCTTACATCCATTTATGGCTTTTTGTTAACTGGAAATCAAGACCCACTGTGGGGTCATGACCCCAAATTTGGGAACTATTGGGATGAAACCTCAGAAATAAGCTGGCCTGGAAGCTGAAGAAGCTTGTTTTAACAGAAAGTTCTGTCGCCTTTGTGCAAATGAAAAGGTCCAAACAAAAATGACACCTAACGTTCCCAGGTTGTTCATGCGTTTACTGCTTGCTGCTGCATGTTCAGACATTTACTTTCCCTAAACGTTTTGTTGTAACTGATTATTTAACCACAAGTAATTATTACATGCAGCTGAGTGGGTTTCTAGTGTCTAGAGCACAGTGCAGACTCTGGTTTGTACAGCATGGTGGTACCTGTAAGCATCACATCATAGTTTCACTGTTCAGCAGCTGAGGAAAGCCAAAGCACCTGGTCTAGCTATTCATATGTGTACCAATGTTTGTGCACACACTGGGAAATGTCATGGCAACAAGTGAAAAGCAGCCAAAGTCCAAAGAAAACTTAAAATGTTTACCTTATACATCGGATGCATTTTAAAGTTTTGGGCGGATGTTCAGATTTTATGTGAGAAATAAAAAAACGAAATATTTTCACTTTTTGAATTTTGAAGCCATCAAATAACCGTCCTGCGAAATGAGAACAACAGAATGAATCACTGCTCATGATGTAAGTGGAACAAATCATGCTGGCAGGCCGTGAGCTACATAGCCCCCAAAATGATCATGATCGTCACACAAACTGATAAACAGGAGAACCATTTGATGTTTTGTACAAAAGTAAAGTTACAGGCCATCGTGGTGGGCGGGGCTGTAATCTCAGCAGGTGCAAAAGTAACGGCGTAGAAGTGGAGATAATGGTATCGATCAACAAGCTTATCAAAGCTCTGCTGATTTAGCGTCGTCATTTATCGAAGCTGAAGATCACCACCTTGCAGTGCAACAAATTAGCGCCGTCTGAAACAATCGTTCGCAGTAAGTGAGGCTGGCACCAGCAGATGAGGTGCTATGGTGATGATGAGCGCTATCACCACAGCTTTCCCCTCTGGGGCTTGACAAACACCATATTTACGACAAGCTCCCCTCACAAACCGGACAAGGCTGTTATCCAAACCTGCTGCATTTTACTTTTATGGGGAGGTGGCGGAGAGCGGTGACAGAAGGAGTCGATCCAGACTGCTGATGCTGGCGATGTGAGCCTGCTTCTCCACACCTACTATTTCTAGGCTCTCAGCTTCCAGCATGGTGCCATTAATCAAGCTCCAGAAGTAAAGTGTTACTGGAGGCTTTGCTGTGTTATAAATTGCATGGGAAATGCAAAATTAGTTAGCAACAAATCTATTTTATAGTCGGGCTGCATTCAGTCGGGGATGCATTTTTGTTCTGAGTATTTGCTTCCTGCAGAGAAAATCATCACTTCTTTTGGACTCGGAGCGTTGTCGTCTCACCTGATGCAAACCAGACTAGACAGCACCTGGGAGAATTGAGTGTTTGACCAGACGGCATGTTTTCGTGTTGATGTGACGATGTTGTAAGACACGGGGGAATGTTGAGTGAATAATTAGACTGTTTTAATACAATTATTGTAAAAGTTACTATATTACCATAAGTGGGTAGCTTCCAGAGCAGCTTCTGTTTGGGGAAATGGAGCTCATGTTCAACAGGACTAATAAGCTAACTGCCAGTCCAAATGCAGCCAAGGATAAAAAGCATTGATTTGATCTTAAAAGATTGTTCCAAATGTTCACCGAAACGTTTTATTTCATGTAGCTGCAGCATCAGTTTCACACGGTCGACTCGTTTACATGGAACACTGATATCCACCGGTTTAAACGTGTTAGCCTCTTTAAGCAATCACTCATTGACGTCAGTTGTTTTGAAGTTTAAAAATTTATTTATTTTTGCAATTTTTGTTTTTTGCAAAAAACTTCCCTCTCCCCAGCCAGCTCCTCCGGGGAATCCCAAGGCGTTCCCTGGCCTGCCGAGAGCCTCTCCAGCGTGTCCTGGGTCTTCCTTTAGGTCTCCTCCCAGTTGGAAGTGGCCGATGAACCTCACTAGGGAGGCGTCCAAGAAGCATCCTAACTAGGTGCCCGAGCCACCTCAACTGGCTCCTCTTGACGTGGAGGAGCAGCGGGTCTACTCCGAGCCCCTCCTGGATGACTGAGCGTCTGACCCTTTCTCTAAGGGAGAGCCCAGCCACCCTGTGGAAAGCTCTTTTCGGCCACTTGTATCTGCGATCTCTTTTTTCAGTCTCTACCCTAAGCTTGTGACCTTTGGTGAGGGCAGGAACATCGATTAACCGTTACATTGAGAGCTTTGCCTTCCGGTTCAGCTCTCTCTTCACCATGACGGACCAATGAAACGTGCTCATCACTGCAGGTGCAGCACCAATCCACCTACTGATCCCACGATTCATCTTTCCCTCACTCATGAACAAGACCCGGAGACACTTAAACTCCTCCGCTTCAGGCAGGACCTCGTCCCTGACCCGGAGACGGCATTCTACCCTTTTCTGATTCAAAACTATGGACTCGGATTTAGAGGAGCTGATTCTCATCCTGGCTGCTTCACACTTGCCTGCAAACCGCTCCCGCAAACACTGGAGGTCGCGGTCTAATGAAGCCATCAGGACCACGTCCTATTCAAAAAGCTGAGGCCTGATTCTCAGGCTATCTAAACGGATCCCCTCAACACTTTGGCTGCATCTAGAAATCCTGTCCATAAAAGTTATGAACAGGATCGATGACAAATGGCAGCCATGATGGAGTCCAACTCTCACCAGAAATTAGCCTGATTTAGTCCCAGAAATGCAGCCTAAGCTCTGACTCAGGCCACACAGGGACCTAACATCCCAAATAGACCTACGCTATAACTGGCGCATGCATGCACAACTCTGCCCCTGAAGCATGCACAGAAGATCGGAGTCTCTCAGTTCAACCCGAAGCTCTCCACAGTCCACTTTTCTTCTAGCCTGAAGATGCCTGGTTAGCGGCTGTGCTAAGACCGCTGCTTTGTTGGGTTTCCTCTGCCTCCTCTTGGAGTTATTACAGATTTAAACTGTAACTGATACGTTGTGTTTTTGCTGAGGAACCAATCAGCTGCCTCTAAAATCCCACGTGCCAAAAGGACAGTAGGACTCTTTCTTTAGCTTGACAGCATCCCTAACCGCCAGTCTTCACCAGCGGGCTGCTGCCACGACAGGCGCCGACCTCTCTGTGGCCGCAGATCAGCTGGCCACCTCAACAATGGAGGCAGAGAACAGAGCCCACTCGGACTCAAAGTCCCCCGCCTCCCAACAATTTAGAAGTTCTGTCGGAGGTGGGAATTGAAGTTCCTTCCCGCAGGAGATTCTGCCAGTCATTCCCAGCCAACCCTCACAATTCTTTTGGGCCTGTCAGGTCTGACCGGCGTCCTCCCCCACCATCAAAGTCAACTCACCACCAGGTAGTAGTCGGTTGACTGCTTTGCCCCTCTCTTCACTGGAGTGTCATAGACAGGTGGCCGCAGGTCAGAAGGAACTACAACGAAGTCGATCATCGAGCTGTGGCCTCAAGTATCCTGGCGTGAAGCACACGTGGACACCTTTCTGCTCGAACATGACATCATCTGCTTTGGACTAGCTGTTAGCTTATCCTTGTTGTTGGTGCTTTAAGACTTTAGAGGCTTGACTGAAATGTCTCTTTAAGGCAGAAGCAGGCTGATCTGGTCCTTGAGGGCCACCATCCTGTATATTTTAAAAGTTTCCTTCCTTCAACACACCTCATAAGGTTTAATTACCTCCTCAGCATGTCGTCAAGTTATGCAAAACTCGGTTAATGGACCGTTCATTTAAACCAGATGTGCTGAAGCGTCTAAAACCTGCAGAACTGCGATTCTCTGCTTTAAGACCGAGCGAGTCCCACGTCCGAGTCAGACTGAACTGATGTTAGCTAAGTCAAAGGAAGCTTTGGATAACCTTTGTCCACCTTCAAAGTTTTCATTCTTCATAAAGATCCGTGTCCCGCTCTCATGTATGCCCGGGATGTGTCTTTGGCTCACAGATAAAAGAAGAAAACAAAACACGTTTGCTCATGATTCCCCATGTCTCACGCCTGCAACGGGAACCTTAACCCAGTCAGTCAGGACTTTTCTTGTAATTGGTGCAGGTGTTGCTCCTGCTGCCATTTAGTATTTTTGATACTGCTCAACAATCTGAACAGAAGGTACGGGGTGCAAAGTGTCCCTCACTGCAGGCGGCAAATTACTTCTCGAAACACAGCTGGCACCCCGTTGCAGCGCCGTAAAGGCAAAACGATTTGTCCGACATGAATCGGCTCCCCGGAGACTGTCTTAAGTGTTAAATGACCTGAGTGAACCCAATACTGATCCACGGCTGGGAAGTTATTCTAGCTCGGATGGCTAACACTTCTACCCTCTGTGCAGCCATTTGAAGACTGTTTATGCAAATTCAAGGTGATCTGATTTCTTCTCATGGTTTAGTTTACCGTCTCTTTCAGCCCCCTGGAGACTCTCTGCAGTCACTCCTGTTCTTCTTACTCCTCGCCTAACCAGATATGTCACCGGGAGCGGACATGAATAGAATATGATAAAGCTGCTTCAGCTCCTTGTGTCATATTTTCTAAATTTCTGGAGTATTTTTTAAATATTGTTTATGAATGTTAATGTTGTAAACAAAAAACTTCTGCAAAAAAACAGAACATAAACAAATTAGAATAAATGTGTGGTTCTAGTTTGATGGATGTGTGGTTGTGTATTAAGTGCAAACATAAAATAAATGTGATTTTTGTGAATAGAAATGAAATCTTGGACCCGAGTGTATAAAATGTTTTAGTTTTTTTTAGTCACATCTCGACTGAAGCGTCTGTGAGGAAATGTAGTGCTCGTTGTTACAGTAGGGGGCAGCAGTGAGCCATCCTCTAGATCCTCTTCTCTCCTCCTGTAAACTGGTCTGCCCTCCAGACATCTGTTTGGTTGTAAAGGGAACAAATAAATAAAAATAAAGGCCTATGAATGACGCTGCTGGAATGAATGTTTCCTGCAAACATACATTGAACATCAATACCATAATCCTTGTATTACAGATTATGTTTGCATTGGCTAAGTGCATCTGTGTGTTTGTTGTGTCTTTGTAAAAGGAAAGAAAGGGATGCATAAGGAGAAGGGGAAGGAGGGGGGAGCTGGGATGGAGTCAGGTTGGGAGAGAAGCCACGGCGTGACAACCAGTCACTGTACCAAACAGAACAGATCATTAATTAATGCTGCCGAGAGTGTGAAGGGAATCGATTCGCCCCCTGAGCACGACACGCACTAGCACCCCCATCTAACAGGCGCTGGGGTGGGGGAGTGAAGGGATGTGGAGGGGGTGTGGGTGTGTGTGTGTGGGGGGGGGGACAAACTTGAGAAATCCACACTCCCCTTGTCAAGCTCACCTCCGTTTTAATCACATCTGATTGTTTCCAATGGCATCCAGTAAATATCCGCCAGGAACACTCGGACCCCCCCGGTTCTACTCATCAGGTCCCTTTTCTGTCTTTCATGTTCTGGCCCGTCCCCCCCCCCCCCCCAGTAAGTGCCGGATCCTCTGATTAAAGTAGTTGTTAGAAAGTGTTTTGTTATGCTTCTGTTTTGCGTTTTGGCCCGGCCCGCGTTATCAGCACATGGAGGAGCGCCTGCGCTCCTGTCAGGAGGTGACAGCTGGCTCTTTCTGTGCTCCGCCCCCTCCCCCCAGCACAAAGAGGCTGTGACGACTGGAGTGTGACCAGTCTCTCACCCTACACCCCCTCGCCAACCCCTCCAGCCTGGCCGGCTCTACTACTTTAGATCCACGCTGCATACGGGTGTGGTCAGCCACGGAAACCTGCTCGGCCCAAGTAGAGGTATCCACCAGCTGGGCTTCCCCTCCCAGCCCTCCTCGCTGGCCATGCCACATCCCTCTCTGGTCCTCTCCTGTGGCTTCACGCTCCAGCATCCTAAAATCAGAGCTTCTCTCAAGCCCATAATCATCTGTAAGCTGATGGGCGCACTGTCGCCGGCGTGTGGCTAGAAGCAGCCGTTCACGGCTCGCCTCCTCGCTGCAGACCCACTTCCATGCCATCCCATCCACCTGTACCAGGACCAAGAACACTGAGGCCAGATGCTGTATCGTCTCTGAGTTTGGATGAGATGATTAGGAAAAAGTGTGTTTCAACGTTAATACCTCAGTGTTTTAAACCTAGCGAGGGACGCTCAGAACCAGCAAGAGTTTTGTGTTGCTTAAAATCTCTGGAGCAATTAAATCCTCAGAAGCAACCATAAAATATAAATGTTCACTGTTTCAGTCTGTATTTCCTCCGTCATTATTCCGGTTTCATGACTTATTTAACATCCATTATGGCTCCTGGAATTATCTTCAACAAAAAATAATCATTTTTAGTAAACAGTGAAATCTAAGTCCCCGAGCTTCAGGGCTCTTTCAGCAGGAAATAACTAGTCGTCATTTTCTCTTGCTAACGGCTTTCAGTCAGTTCCTGCTGCCTCACCTGCGGGTCAGGGACGTGCGGAGGCATGACGATCTCTATACACTGCTACTAAATAAATAAGTGGACAAACGCTGCTTACGTGTTTGCCTCTGTAAGCTTTTTGAACCAAGCCGTTTTCTGGTCAGTGTTTCTCTTTCGCTGGCGTCATACTTTTAAACTTTTACAGAAGCTTTCTTGCTCCAGTCGCAGAAGTTTTGATTCCCCTCCACGCTACATTTTCCCTCTAATGTATGGATTTTGTTTGAATGGTTTTGCTTATCTGTCTTTTCTATTTCTCTGCCGCCTTCCTTCATATTTCTTTTTTGGTCATCAATCACCGATCTTGGTGTGATTGCACATGAAGTGGCCCGTTTTGCAGTGTGACAGGAGCCTATTTTGCTCCGGAGGCAGTGATGGCTACGTGTCAGAGCTTGTGACAGGATGCTCTCCACCCCGTCTCCTGAGGTTTCAGGTTAGAGGGGCCACCAGCCCCCTTCTGTCCTCCTCTTTGTAGATGCTCTTCGACACGGCTTGTTTTAGGCAGGGGCAAAGGCAGTAATTGATTTCTCTCTCATCTCTGATTCTGCCCCAGGCTCTCAGGAGCTGGCTGCATCTCTGCTCAGAGAAACAGATGAATAAAAAGACAGAGCGTGACGTTTATAGCCAGCAGTCACAGCGCTGACAGATGGTCAAACCTCGGGTTACTGGGACCTGATGGAAGTCCGGAATGTGGTGGTTAGCTTCTGAATTGGCTCCTGAAAGGATCGGTCATATATATTAGAGCAGAGCGTATTGAGCCGTGAAGAGCTGGAGAGATGGGAGATATAGAGGTGCGAAAATGCTGAATGTCTGAGGGCCCAAGCTTATATCTGACAGGCTACATTAATAGATTGGTGAGCTGATAGATGCACAAAGGAATGCTGTGATGAATAAACTTTTTCAGGCCTCAGAAATTGAATTTTCATTCCTTTTTGCTGCAACCAGCGAGAAAAGCTGTCGCAGCTTCCTGATACTTTACAGATTCATCAAGGTGAAACTTTAAGAAGAAGGAAATGAGAATCAGCGGCCTCATGTTGACTGCACGTAAAAAATGTCTCTATGAGCTCTATAATATCAATGCAACGAGCAGAGCATTCCTCATAATTGTGACCTTGTGTCTTCTTGTCAGCAAGACCGACTTAATCAATTGCAAAAGTTGTCAGCGGTGACAAGAGGTGTTTAGCCCTGTGACAAGCGGGAGGGGTGGCACGGACTGTCTGTAGACTTCCCTCCATTAATGTCAGGGTCTGAATCATTCCAGACAGCTCCTCGCAGACGTGCCGCACAACTTTGTTTCAGCCGAGTTTGTTTAATCCAGACTCTTTTAGTTCTCTGTGCACGCAGGAATAAATGAGCCAATTAACAGCGAATGAGAAAACCTCCCTGTATGTTGCACCGCAAGGTGTTTGCCAGATGAAATCTTGCAGAAAAGCTGTGGCATTGTGACAGAAAAGCCTAAAATGTGGCATTTTATGTCACGTTAATCAGCTCGTTTGAACTGTTAGCACCTTTAGCAGCAGGCTGGGCGAGTTGACAATGATGCTAAATGAATCATATTTATTAATGAAGTTCGTAACTCTATGCATCAGGAGAATAAATGAACTCTGGCGTTCAGCGCTTAGATTTTTTTCCCTTTACTGATGTAACAATGAGAATGTATGGTATAAAAGGCCAATGCAGGTGATTAATGTGAGTTAAAACAGGAAAGGCACTAAAAAATCTCTACTTTGTTGTCCTTTAGCTGCCACCTACCCTGCGTTAGCTTTGAGAGATGACTAGAGTGTCTGTTTGTTAACATCCACACTTCAGTGCTGAATGATTGGTGGCAAAATGGCACAGTTAAATAGCATGCTGTGCTGGAGTGATTTTTCTGCATACCTTGATGCCTATTTTGTTAGGGAAATTCAGGATGCATTAACATAACCAGCGGGAGGTCGGAACAGAAAATAATGAATCCTGGTGGGAAGGAACAGTGGTATCCATTCTTATCTGTGAATCAATAAATACACATACAGTACACACTTGAGCGCGGGTCGTAGCGTGAATGTGTTTGCTTGTTTTTCTTTGTTTCTTTCGCTTGAAAAATGAACATTGTGCCAGGCATGTAAGACAAAGGCAGCAGATTCAGCCTAGCAGCTCATGCTCAGGTATTTTTTTCTCTCTGTTCTGACAAATTAAAGCAACCAGAATCTACCTTTACTCATAAACATTCAGCGGCTCACCTATAAACAATACAAAATGTCACGCAGAGGATTTTGCGCATATTTAACTTTTCAAAACTAGTCTCAAAGCTACAAGCTCAACAACAAATATATTGTTTATTGGTTGACGAAACTTTTAGCCAACAGCTGATTGATGGAGCCTGTCTCAGCCGTTACAAATAACACACGAAACAATTTTATTCAGAAACACTTTGTGACTCATCATCTCATAGAAGCACCTTTAGCAGGAAAAACCTTGCTGACCTTTTATTGACCTTATGAGTCTTCCATCGTTCACTCAAGGTTTCAGCATCTCTGTTATCCTTATCTACTCTTAAACTCAGCTCTTTACACTGAGGATTGATCCTTACTTCTGCAATAAGTTTGTTGGATGATCATGTCAGATACTGGTCTAGATTGATTTGTCTCATTGTTTAAAACTATTTTAGGTAGCTAAAACAATTTTCTGCACGGTGTCCCACAGGGTTCTGAGCTTGGCCCTTTTTACTAATTCAAAACGTTATTCTCTGATATCATCTAAGGTTGTTTTTTGGTGTCACAACTGAATCTAATTATGTCCAAGCCTTTATCCTAAAGGTATTTAAAGTGTTTTAAGCTGGGCTGTATTTGTAATTCAGGTATTTCGGTCACTCAGATAGCTGGAAGCTTGGGTTTTCACATACCATAGTACTAAAGTACATTTTAAAACAGCATGGCAGCTGGTGCAAAATTCAACAATGATAAAAACAGCATAAAAAATCAAACAGTGAGATAAATTGATAAAATCAGCGTTCAAAAGCAAAATAAAAGTAATGGGCCTTAAGAGTAAACTTAAAACGAGCTAGCGATGGGGCCTACCTCTAGTTCAGAGGATGCTAATTTCAGAGTTTTGGGGCGGCATAAGAAAATGCTCACTCTCCACAGGATTTATAATGCACTTTGGGAACAGTTAGGAGCAGGTGATCGGTTGACCTCACTGATCGAGATGGTACTTATGGACTGATGATGTCGGACAGACAGGAAGGGGCCTGGACGTAAAGGGTTTCATAAACAAAGACAATGACCTTGAATTTGACATGGAAAAGCAGAAGTTAGCCAATACAAGTCTGCCAGTACAGGAGTGACGTGACTGTATTCGTCTTTATTCGTCAGGAATGTAGCGCCGCAGCAGTCTGAACCTTTTGGAGGTGATTCATGGTTGATTTATTGACTCCTATTAGTGTTGTTTGTGTAGTCCAGTCTGGAGGTTATGAATACTTGGATGACTGATTCAAAGTGAGACCTTTTTGTAATGGGTTTCAGAGTGTTTAACTGGTGGAGTCTATAGCCCTTTTCAGACAGACATTCTGGAACATTTGCGGACAATTCAATCCGGTTTTTAACCGGAACTGTGTTTTCAGACACACCACTTTTGTACCGGAACTTGTCCTTTCGGCTGCATTCACACAGCAGGGAAAAGTTCCAGATGTCTGACGGCGGCGGGGGGTGCGGTGGGGGGTGGGGGGGGTGGGGGTGGGGGGGGAATCGGACTTATGTTAAGAAGAAGAAGAAGAAAATATCATTTCTATAGCGCCTCAAGATAAAAATCACGAGGCGCTTAAGCATAATTCTGCGCACACGAAGACGCATAAGAGACCTGGATGATGAAGCTCAATGGTTAAAGGGATCACTGAAGCGGTGTGAAGCGCTCCGTCGCGCGTCTAGGCGGTACCGTAGGAGGCGAGCTGCCGTGGTTCGCCGCATGCTACAGCAGCGGGCTATCTAGGTGCGCACAGCGTCCCCCGGTCCCCTCCTCCTCCCCCTCCCTCTTGTCCGGAACTTTACCTCACCAGTCTGAAGCAGCCACCCTGTCCGTAACAAGTCCGGACCTGTTACTAGGGGCTTCGTCTGGATAAATTCCGGAACACGTTATCCGGATGTTTGTATTCAGACAGAAAGGTCTTACAGACAGATTCCGGAACATTTCCGTTTTTCATGGCCTGTCTGAAGGGGGCTTTAGTTAACTCAGTGTCCAATTTGACCTCCCAGTGACACAGGACTTGAGATTAAGAGGGAAAGATGTGAAATTGGTGGGTGTGGCATTCTGGGTCTTAGGGGGTAAAGGACTGCGTCGCTTTTATCATTGTTTAAATTTAAAAAGTTGAAGGAAAACCATTTCTTGACATCTGAGAGACAATCCAGGAATGACTGAGAAGAGTTGAGAGGGTTTAAAGCCTGATTGATTTGGCAGTCGTCAGCATAGATGTTAGCCTAGTGAACTAGACCAAATTCTGGCTTTGCAAAGTTTGGTCTAGGCACGCTCCATTGGAACCTCAGCAGCTCCTACCAGGACTCTGGCTAGCCAATCATAACTCTCTAGAGGGGTTTCAAGCACATAAAGAGCTGTGATTGGTCCATAATGGTGGGCCAATCTTAGTGCTCTATCTGCTTAGTGAACAAATCACAGAGCTTCATCCGCTTTGTGGGCCAATCAGGGCACTCTATATGCCTGGTGGGTGGGATGATGCAACAGAGTGAAACAAGAGTATGTCACATTCATTGTCCAGTGGAATGTGGAGATCATTTGAAAGGCAACGGATGAACCCGCCCCACAACCGAGAGCCGTCAGTGGAGCGTGGCCAGACTAAATAATACATTTATTTAGTCTGGCTTGCCAGGCTACATAGATGTGGTAGTTGGTGTGAAATTTGTCAGAGTTGTTGCACAGGGGATGAATGCAGAGTGAGGAAGGACCCAGAATCGAGTCTTGTGGCATCCCCAAGGAAAAGGCAGAGAGGGAGAGGAGCACAATTCAAACCCACCATCAAAAATGTGAGGTTTTTTGGTAGTGATCTATCAGTTGACCCATGTGTCAAAAAGGTCCTATGTTCTGAAAAAACGTGAAAAAGAAAAATTGCACTACAGTCACATATTGTAAGCCATTTTCCCCATAACAGCAATATGTAGATAGACCATGTTGTAAAATTGTCTAACATGTGGAACAAGTGTGGTTCTGGGTGGGTCTGCCTTTTTTCCCACCATTCTGACTCCAGTGAGTTCTTGAAGCTGATTCAAAATTCAGCAAATACTAGATCCCCAACTGCTCCTATATTCCACCTTTGCTCTCTGTTCAGAATGCAGTCTAAGACTCTGGTTTGAACTTTTTCAAGGCTTTGCATTACTTGCACACATTTCTGAACTTATTGTCATATGTCATCTCCAGAACTCTGAGGTCAGGGCTTGTCTGTCCGAAACTAAAGAGGATGGGCCCTTTGCAGTCATAGCTGCTAAGGCTTTGCCTTTCTATTTATATTCATCAAAAAGTATCTTTGTTCATACATTTGGATAGTATTCCATATGGTTTTTGTTTATTTTACTACTTTCTTATTTAGAATAAATACATGTATTTTTTCATGTGAAACAGAATTTTTTTTAAAGATGTTAAAGAAAACCTTCCCGCTTAATAAGCAACGTGGACGATACTTGCGTTGTGTATTAGACTTCTAGCTAATATACTTGCTACTAGTATAGACTGAATGCTATGCTAGTAACTAGCAAAACATTCAGTCAGTGAAGTGTTGATATCAAATTATGCAGGATTTGAATGTGCCGATGATCTTGGAAACTTCTGAGAATTGAGGGCCGTTTCCAGTCGGACCGTTTTAGACGTGACACACTCTGAGCCTGATCGTTTCAGTGTACATGCATAAAAATAGAGCAAGTATTTCAAAGATATGGCAATATGTTAGCATTACTAGCATGTTAGCATAATAATTAGGCTAACTATGACGCTGTTTTTCTTCTTTTTAGGGTCAAAGGGAAATGATATGATTGCAAAAAACACTGTTGTTGAAAATAATAACATTTATTTTGGCTTTTAGCAGCTACTTTAAAGACTCCGTTTTTGATATTTTGCACAGTTTTTACATTGATAATTAATTATCATTCAGAAGTTCCTTTATGCTCTCCTATACAATGTTACTTCAGTTTATTGAAGTTTTAACTTTTTGTTTATGCACACTCATTCAAAAATCCTCCCAAGTTGACCTCTGAACTTTGTCCAGGACATAGAAACAGTATTTAATTTAATCATTCTTGGGCAGATTTGTTGTAATTGAATTGTAATTGAAACCACAGCCCTGTTGCGTGACCCAATTCTGTTTAAGCTTTAGTTGTCACAGTTAAACCTGCACACACGAGTTCTTAGTAAATACTTGGGGACCCATTATATATATATATATATATATATATATATATATATATATATATATATATATATATATATATATATATATATATATATATATATATATATGCACATCTCCAGCAGTCTAAGGGTAAACAGGCAGATACAGTAGACCCTGGACAGGTTGCCAGTCCATTACAGTTTTATTTATTAATTAATTTATTTATTTTTACAAATATTTATATAAATGGATTTTAACTGGACAGTGATTTGATATGTCCATTCACTATTTCCGTGTTCTTTGACTAAAGTTAATTCACCTGATTTGGAATACATGCAGCACTTCCCTCATGTCTGTTGCTACGGCAACAATTCTCAGAAGCACCAGTGAACCTAAAAGGCTCTGTTAGTGCTGGCAGGCAAGATGCTGAAATGCAAAAGCAATCAAGCTCATCCAATATCTCAAAGTTGCGGAGAAAAAAAATCAAAGTAAATTTAATTGCTTGTATTGTCAGTCATCGTCAACAGCGATCCCACCCAGTGGACTTCACATTAGACGAGGGAATCTCTGCAGAATGTTTAAAAATGTTGAACCTGGTGATTAGTGCCAAAGTCCAGGAAGTCGCCTGGAGTGGTTAGGTTAATCACACAGGCAGAGGATGATGCCAGAATTCATTTGAATAGCTTTCAAGATAGCGACTCATCTTGGTGTTGAGAGTTTGGCGATGTGTGAGAGTGTGGATGCTAATTCCAGTCTTTTAGGCAAACACTTCCAAGTTCTCTGATGAGAGCCGAGCATCACAGGTAAACAAACTGTACACGCTGAGAAGATTCCAGCAACACCATTATGATGAAGTTTCAGTCCTATTGCCTGGCAAAGTTTTATTTATTATAACGCTTTCTATTTTACAGTAAATATACAATCAAAGAACAACACTCAGGTAAAACTGTTGCTGATTCAAAATTTCATATTTTTCTGATCTATTTTAAGAGATGTTGTCTTGTTAGAAACACTGATGTGTGCGGGTTGTTTTGTGCCATATAAACATTAGAATTTCACACTAAGAGCCACTAGAGAAAAGGTGTGAAACGAAGTAATTTCTGAGGTTTTTTTTACTGTGATGAAACTCACAGGGTGTTTCTCAATGCCCAGGCACGTTGCAAGCTTCTCAAAAGCGTGGGGGATGTTGTCTGTGGATGTCATCGGCCGTAAATTGAAACTCAACCTCAGTCCAGCAACGGGTCCGCGCATAATTTACAGTAACAAAGTCCTTCCAAAAACATGCTTAATATTCACCAATCGGGGCTTAATCTGAGTCGGATCTTGCC
Organism: Nothobranchius furzeri; assembly: GCF_043380555.1. Classification (NCBI taxonomy): domain Eukaryota; kingdom Metazoa; phylum Chordata; class Actinopteri; order Cyprinodontiformes; family Nothobranchiidae; genus Nothobranchius; species Nothobranchius furzeri. Next base: position 399,348 of record NC_091752.1, read on the forward strand.
GGAACAAGATCCAGGAACTATCTTATTTTGAAAGGACCGCTCAAGCAACGGTCTGCTAGGATTTGTTAACTCCCGCGACAAACTTGTGCCATACGCAGGATTCGAATTACGGGTGAGCTAGGGAGCTCCTGGAAGCCCTCAACACACCCAGGGGGAACCGGAAACGATCCTGGTTCTACTTGTATTACATTATCTATGTGGACTCTCCAGGGATTATTCTGACCTGAGAGGCGCAGAGCTCTGATCGTTGATGCGATCCAGACATCTGCATCCTGAGCACGGCCACAGTAACATTATCAAAGTGTCGCCACCTCAAAAACAAATTTAACACGCAATGGTTAATGTCGGCTCATTTCCTTTTATGTTTTCTGTCTTTTATTCTTTTATTTGTGCCTGATGCTTTTTACTGCTGCGGAGCGGGGCGCATCACCTGTTTCGTCCTCCGGTGACTTCATCTCACTGGTGCAGTCAGCGTGCGGCGCACACTCCGCTGTTTTTGCGGTCGGTAGATCTTTTAGAACTGCAGTTCAAAGGTAACTCATGAGGTGAATATATATGAACCCAGGTAGCAGTTTCTCTTTAGGATTGAGAGGAGATGCAGGAAGATAATAAACAGGCAGGACAGAAAAATAGTCAAATAAAAACAAGTTAGTTTTGTACCTGCTGGTTGCAACAAACAGACACCACTGAAGGTAATCAGAAGTGAGGAACAGAAAATGAAATAATTATTTTAATGCTTAAAGCAGCAGGAACTCCGAGAGGCTGCAGGCGCATCAGTGAGTTTGCAGCCGCTGCACAGGGGGAGGGGGCAGAGGGCTGAAGCGGGGAACAGTAAAGATGCAGAAACTACCGTTGTTAGAAGAAATGTGTGTTAACGTAGAAAATTTGGGCGCAATTTTAATTACTTATCGACAGCTCTTCCTTCCCATCGAGCTCTTCCATCCCTGCTTCCCTCTCCTGTTCCTCCTTGAAACCCGACAGCCGATGTCAGGTTTCAAGGAGGAACAGGAAAGGGAAGGGAAGAAGGAGATGAGGCAAACGGAGTGAGTGCAACGTCAGAAACCAGACGGGTGTGGAGATGAGCAAAATGGCTGGAAAAGTGTGGGTGTTGAATCCCCCACATCCCCCATGGGTGCGACGCCCATGTCGATGTCAAGGCGCCTGGCGATGTCTTGCTAGGCCAGGCGCCTGGCTTACGATATTAGTTAAATTAAATATGTAAGCAAGTTACTACCCTCTAGCCACCGAAGCTGCAACTACTAAGCAACTAACCAACCATAGACAACTGCTTTGGATCTAAAAACATTTTAGATATCAGGCCGATAGCTACAATTAGTTGACTTACATTTAAACTGGAAATTTGTTCCGAAGTAGCTGCCGGCTTCTGATCCGCCTTCCTTTTGAAAATACTGCGCCGTATTCTGGGAAATTTTTGACCAAGGCTAGGCTACAAAACACCTCCCCTGTATCGTTGCTCAGCTAGCTAAACGGCTAGTAAATGGAGAACAGTCACCTCAGTAGAACATGAACATTGGAACACGACTTGGAGGTTCCTGATGACGTATCTCCTAGGCAACTGGGGTGGGGCCAAGGCATCAAGGCAAGGTTCCTTGGCATTGAGAAACACCCCGTGCCCGAGGGAAGGTACCACTGATTATTGACAGATTCAGCGGGGTGCAAAAGTTTGGGCAGCCTTGGTAATCTTCATGATTTTCCTGTACGAATGTTCATTACGATAAAAAAATTCTGTTGAATATATCATATAGCAGACACACACAAGGATATTTGAGAAGTGAAACAAGTTTTTAGGATTCACAGAAAATGTGCAATAATTGTTTAAACAAAATTAGGCGAGTGCAAAAAATGTGAGCACTGTTGCCATTTTATTGATTTCAAAACCTTTAGAACAAATTATTGGAACTCAAAATTAGGTTAATGAGCTCAGTGACCCTTGACCTCCATACACAGGTGAATCCAGTTATGAGAGAGTATTTATGGGGCCAATTGGGGCCGAAGAGTAGCAGCATAAGGGTCTCAGAACAATTCTCACTGACCTGAAAACAAAGATTGTTCACCATCATGTTTAGTGGAAGGATGCAGAAAGCTGTCTCAGAAATTCCAGCTGTCTGTTTCCACAGTTAGGGACATATTGAAAAAATGAAAGACCATGGGCACAGTTCAAGTTAAGGCTCCAAGTGGAGCAAAGAAACGTTCAGTCGACCCACAGACCAGCAGCAAAGACCTACAACATCATCTTGCTGCTGATGGAGTCACTGTGCATCGTTCAACTGCTTGGTGCACTTTACTCAAGGAGATGCTGTACGTGAGAGTGATGCAGAAGAAGATTTCTCTCAGCCCACAGCACAACCAGAGCTGCTTGAGGTTTGCCAAAGCACATTTGGACAAGCCAGCTTCATTCTGGAACAAGGTGCTGTGGACTGATGAAACACAGTTATTTGGGGCGTTATGCTTGGAGGATAAGGAACACAGCATTCCAAGAAAAACACCTGCTACCTACAGTAAAACTTGGTGGTGGTTCCATCATACTGTGGGCTGTGTGGCCAGTGCAGGGACTGGGAATCTTGTTAAAGTTGAGGGACGCATGGATTCTACTCAATATCAGCAGATTCATTCTGGAGACCAATGTCCAGGAATCAGCTACAAAGCTGATGCTGCACCAGGGCTGGGTCTTTCAGCAAGACAACGACCCTAAACTCTGCTCAACATCTACTAAGGCATTCATGCAGAGGAACAAGTAGAACATTCTGGGATGGCCATCTCAGTCCCCAGACCAGAATTTAATTGGAAATCTTTAGCGTGAGTTAGAGAGCTGTCCATGCTCGGAAGCCCTCAAACCTGAATGAACTAGAGATGTTTTGTGAAGAAGAACACTCAAAAATATCTTCAACCAGAATCCAGACTCATTAGCAAAGTTTCTCAACCCTGGTCCTCAGCACCCCCGTCCTGCATGTTTTCTATGTTGCCGTTTCCAACAGCATTGTTTCTCTGCTGCCTCACACCTGACTTAAATGAATGAGTGATTAACAGGCTTCTGCAGCACTTGATGGCATCCTAAGGAGACAATGCAAACATGAGAACCGGGTGTGCTGTAGCAAAGACGTGGAAACATGCAGGACAACCCTGGTCACTGAAGGCCAGGGTTAAGAAACATTGTGTTAGAGGCAGTTATTTCTGCAGGAGGAGGATCTGCCAAATACTGAGCTCATTTCTTTTTGTGGTGCCCAAATGTATTCACCTGCCTAATTTTGTTAGAACAGTTACTGCACACTTTCTCTAAATCCTATCAACTTTGTTTCGATCCTCAAAAATCCCCGTGTGCGTCTCCTATGCGATATATTTAGCTGAAAATTTCCATCATAACAATCAATGATTTATACAGGAAAACCTTCACATCCCATTGAAATGTTTGGATAGAGGCAACCCCTGAATAGTTGACAGTACAAGAGATGTTGCTTGGCCTCAATTTAGGTTTGCAGCTGATGTGAACTTTTCAGCTTTTTGCATACTTTTATGGTTTTATCATTTGTATCTTTGTTCATAATTGTGTGTTGCTTCAATTCTGCCATATTTTATTGCACTTCTACAGCAAATTGAGAGAGAAATAAGTTGTTCGTAAATGGCCTACGTCAAAAAATGTGATCTTGACCTTAAAAAAAGTCAAATTGTATTGTTTATTTAAATTCTTTAATGAAAAAAAAACATTTCTTAGAAATGTTTTTGTTGATGATCAGGGTTAGCAGTTAGCTTCTGACCTCGACTCCCATTTGTAGAGGAATACATTAGTTAATTATGACCAATAAGATGTGATGATCCATATAAATGTGAAATATCAACCTGACTGATCTTCGAATGTTTTATCAGAAGATTCTAGGGTTCTATGACCCTTTTGGTACGTTACACGTTGCTTTGATCTGGTTGAGTCGGGTCGATCAGCCGGTGCTCACGGACGAGATCCCCTTTCAATCCTGGCTCCAGGAGGATGTTCTGCTCTCTTTACTTTAAACCTACCCTGCATGTTTTGGTTGTCCTCCATCGAGGTTGTGAAGAGGTGGTTTGAGCATCTGACTATTTGCACTTTATACGTCCCACCGGGAAGAGCTCACCAGTTCTGGGGCACATTCAGAGCTCACTGGAGGAAATTATAAACCCTCTCTGACCTGCACTGGTTTTCCTCACTGGGGAGAGGAACGTTTAGGTGTTCCTTCTGGACCAGTTGATCCAGCCTTAGAAGGCAGATTTCTAATGCGATTCAGCCGTTTTCTGTTTTATTTCATTTGTTTTTACTGATATGAAGGTATACCTTTGTTGCAACAATACTTCTCGGCAGAAAATCTCATATCACTGGAAAGCCTGTTTAGTCACCTTTACTAAGAGGTGTAACTTGAAAGCATCATGCATCTGTGGAATGAGCAACACAGCTAAACGTGTGGGTAGCAGCACTAAAACGAGCTGCTGCAATAATCTTCTGGTTTGTATAGATTTATTGCCAACAGGGCAGTTGTTGCAACAAATAAATAATAACACAAACACAACTTTCATTGCACTTTGTGCTACTTCAAGAAAAATAACAACTGCAAAACCAGTGGGAGGAGCTGCTTTCAGCTTTCTTCAAACATCACTAAATTGAATATATTTAGACAAATAAAAGAAATGTTGACAGAATTAAACTGTAGGTAAACAAACAACAGTTGATTAAAAAAGGTGACTTATTAGAAGATTTAGCTGAGAAATACTTTCATAGAATAGCTGTGTGATTCTAACGTGTTGGAACAGGAGCAACAAAAATAGGAAGTGTAAGATGTGATTATTAGAATGTCTAATAAGTTACCGGCTAACGGGATTAGCTTTAAACGGGTCGAGCCCCGCTGCCCTCCAAGAGCCCTGGCTCAGTTCAGATGGAGTTAAGTGGAGAAGAAAACTCTCCACCACTTAAAATTCTTATTAGGATTCATCAGGTTGTGTCCTTGGGCGAAAGTGGAGCGGGACCATCCAGCTTGTTGTCAGCACAGAGTTCAAGGGTCAGCCTCTGTGATGATGTGGGAGTCATCGCGCATTAGTGCACACACTTCAGGGGATTTCTGTGAAGGCAGTATTTATGCTAATCGACATCTACAGGTGTCAGAGTAACACATGCGGCAACACAGATGTTCTTTATGGCTTTAAATGTTTAATCAAGACAATATCAAGCACTCTGCACTTAGCGTGGGTCTGTAGAGCTTCAGCAGGAGGAAGCACCTAATGGGAAACAGAAATATAGTTCCCAAGTGCCTACAGAAGCAATAGGTAAGAAATCTACAGTGAAATAATCAACAACAGTGTAATGTCTCAGTCATGTTGGAAAGCAGGTTAGACTGAAATAGATTTCATTCCCAGCTGGCTGGAGCGTTGTCAGGTTTTCTCCTTTAAAAATCTAAAGAGGGACGTGGTCACGGTTGACAGTGAGCCTGCCGAGAACGTGCTGAGCTGTTGCTATAGCAATAGCATTTGTAATTTGACAATCGGTTAGCAAAAAGCTCCAGAGTTGTTTCTAGAACCAAATCCAGTGTACAGGAGCGACCCTGAAGTTATGTCTTGAACCCGTAAGAAGCGTTGAGTTTTCAACTCTAACGGTGAATTAGAAGCAGATAGTCAGCTCTAAAAATATGTCAATCCAAATTTTTCAATGACTAACAACTCAATATTACAGTGAAATGTAAATCTGAAATGAATACCGAATCGACTGTGGTGTTTTACTACCTTCAAAGTGGCAATGTGTAGTTTCCTGGCACCAGGAGGCAGTACATACATACATACATTTCAGGGTAGTTTTACAGCATATCGTCCTGACTGTTGAACAAAACATTACGCTAAATGTTGTTACCTGTGGAGCAGAAAGAACGCAACCTTGGCGGCTCCTCAGACTTTGATGGTCCTTCAGTTAATCCCAACGAGAGAATGCAACGCTGATTGTTGTTTTCTAGCACCGTAGTTTCCGGTTCTGCTTGGGGTTCTGCACCTGCCCATCATGTCATCATACCGCTCAACCAAAATACATTGCATCTCCTTTTCTATTCTGTTCTTTCACATGCTTTGGAAAGAGTTTAGCAGTATTGTTATTAAATTAATGTTTCTTACTGGCTAAATGTTTTTGAACGGGGTAATGTACCTTCTGTAAATAAACCATCCATCCATCCAATCATCTAGTGTGATGTCATCGACAGGCACAGGACCCCAAGCCGGCCAGAAGAAAACGTGCCATCCCCCAAAGATGTTAGACCTGTGCTCTATGGATGCACGGAGTTCTTTCATGTTTTATTCTAACATGTAGAATTATTGGCATCTTAAACTTTATGTGAGCCTAAAATAGCTTGCACATATTTTTACCTATTTTACTTATTTATGTTTTTATTATGTGTTTTTGGACCTTCTTGTGTCTTTAATAGTGATTGAGTTGAGTTCTATGTACTTTACACCAAACTTTTATGTTTATATGATACAAAGCTGCCAATATTTTTCAACTACTGGACATCATTTTATAAGTTTTCAACATTTCAATGGGTATTTCCAGAGATTAATGGTACAAACTACATATTGTGACTTTAATGATTTGTTCAGAACTATAACAGCAAGACTGCAAACAACCGTGCTTACTCCAATGCCACAGAAATATTACCATAATAAGTGTCGTAAGTGCTCCCTATCGTACAACACCCAAAGTGCTAGCACCAGATATGACGGTGTAATTATCTACTTATAAACTTAAAGTGTATGACTCATCTTCACTTGTCATCTAGAATCTTCTGGCGGTGATCCATAATTGGCAATAGCCATGAAACTCATGGAATGGCAGTGAGAAAAATGGGCTGCAGTACCCAATGTTGACCTCAAGATGTCACTCTTTCTTCAATCTTACATGTTGCACCTTTAAAATGTATGCCGAAATCATAGCTACCAATTTCTTTTTCCACTTTTACCATGCTTATTTTATTTTAACAACTTTTCTTATGAATTGTTTAAAATAAAATCAAGCATGGCAGATTTACTAAGATTTTTTTATGTTTTGAAAAAACAATCCTGCAATGAATAAAAAGGGTCAATTTTCACCATCAAATTGACACAGTAACCTTTCATGCATGCCAGAGCTGCAAAGTCAAGGTTATGCCAGCTGGAGGATTCAGACGCACAAATCAACCTTCTGCTCACTTATTGTTCTTAACGCAGACATAAACTACCAAGGTCTCCCACAAAAGCCCTTTCCTTCCTTATCTCAGACTGCTGGACACCTCACTTCTAGACACAAGAGGGATGCGGAGCCAAAATTAACATTGTGGTTTAATAAAACAACAATTACTTCCCGAGTGATTCAGTTTCAAGCAGAGTTTCGAACCGGCCAATTCGGAACAAGCATCCTTGAGACATCTCTTTTGACAAACAGTCAACCTGTTTGCACACTGCAAGCTGACACAGCCAGACGGCTCCCTAAGAGCCACATCCACTTTGGATGCAAACAAGCATTCTGGCTACTGTTGAGACTAGGGCTGAAACGATTCCTCGAGTACCTCGAATAATTCCAGTACAAAAAAGCCTCGAGGCTTCGTTTAATTCATGTTTAATTAATTCATGGCTTTGCAATCGCCCGGGGTCATGTTTCACCCGGACCAAAATAAGTGACGCACATACACTCTGCACTGAATGCACACGCGAGTAGCGAATAAAACTTTACTTTCTCTTTAGCCATGGCGGACAACGTGGACCCCGGTGGAGTGCGAAAAAGACAGAAAACGTCGGAGGTGTGGGACCATTTTTCACGTCGTAAGGCGGGAAACGTAGTCCAGTGTAAATACTGTAAAATGGATCTAGCCGACCACAACACCACATCCTCCATGCTGCAGCACCTGACCAGGAAACGTCCTCATATCACTTCTGCAAGCGGATTCGGCGGTCCGCCATATATTCTGCGGACACTGCACGACTTTTTCGTTTGTAGCACTCAGTTTCAGCTCACTGTGCGTCTGGCAGCAACACGTCGGACCTAAAAATGTGCTAAAAATATCAGTTTTCACAACACGTCAGACTTTTTATTGTGTTGTTATTGACGTCTGTTGTCCCTCGGGATTGCTGCAGGAGGACACGGGTATTTACACTCAACAAAAATACAAACGCAACACCTTTGTTTCTGCTCCAATTTTTCATGAGATGGACTTAAAGATCTAAAATTCATTCCAGATACACAATATCACCATTTCTCTCAAACATTGTTCACAAATCAGTCTAAATGTGTGATAGTGAGCAATTCTGCTTTGCTGAGATAATCCATCCCACCTCACAGGTGTGCCACATCAAGATGCTGATCCGACATCATGAGTAGTGCACAGGTGTATCTTATACTGCCCACAATAAAAGGCCACCCTGGAATGTTCAGTTTTGTCTCACAGCAAAATGCCACGGATGCCACAAGCATTGAGGGAGCATGCAATTGGCACGCTGACAGCAGGAATGTCAACCAGATCTGTTGCTCGTGCACTGAATGTTCATTTCCCCACCATAAGCCGTCTCCAAAGGTGTTTCAGAGAATATGGCAGTACATCCAACCGGTCTCGCAACCGCAGACGACGTGTAACCACAGCAGCCCAGGACCTCCACATCCAGCAGGTTCACCTCCTAGATCGTCTGAGACCAGCCACTCAGACAGCTGCTGAAACATTTGGTTTGCATAACCAAACAATTTCTGCACAAACTGTCAGAAACCGTCTCAGGGAAGCTCAACTGCATGCTTGTCATCCTCATCGGGGTCTTGACCTGACTCCAGCTCGTCGCCGTAACAGACTTGAGTGGGCAAATGCTCACATTCGATGGCGTCTAGCACGTTGGAGAGGTGTTCTCTTCACGGATGAATCTCTGTTTACATTGCTCAGGGCAGATGTCAGACAGCGTGTGTGGCGTCGTGTGGGTGAGCGCTTTGCTGATGTAAATGTTGTGGATCGAGTGGCCCATGGTGGTGGTGGGGTTATGGTATGGGCAGGCATCTGTTATGGACGAAGAACACAGGTGCATTTTGACTGCACAGAGATACCGTGATGAGATCCTGAGGCCCATTGTTGTGCCGTACATCCTTGAACATCACCTCATGTTTCAGCAAGATAATGCTCGGCTCCATGTTGCAAGGATCTGTACACAATTCTTGGAAGCTGAAAATGTCCCAGTTCTTGCATGGCCAGCATACTCACCGGACATGTCACCCGTTGAACATGTTTGGGATGGGCTTGGCCGGCGTATACGACAGCGTGAACCAGTTCCCACTCATATCCAACAACTTCGCACAGCCATTGAAGAGGAGTGGACCAACATGCCACAGGCCACAACTGACAATCTGATAAACTCTATGCGAAGAAGATGTGTTGCACTGCATGAGGCAAATGGTGGTCACACCAGATACTGACCAGTTCTGAGTCCCCAGACCCCCAATAAAGCAAAAAACTGCACATTCCAGGGTGGCCTTTTATTGTGGGCAGTATAAGATACACCTGTGCACTACTCATGATGTCGGATCAGCATCTTGATGTGGCACACCTGTGAGGTGGGATGGATTATCTCAGCAACGCACAGGTGCTCACTATCACACATTTAGACTGATTTGTGAACAAAGTTTGAGAGAAATGGTAATATTGTGTAACTTGAATGAATTTTAGATCTTTAAGTCCATCTCATGAAAAATCGGAGCAGAAACAAAGGTGTTGCGTTTATATTTTTGTTGAGTGTATGAGAGTGGCGGAGGAAAACGAAAGAAAGTACATAAATGTTCTGTGATCAGTGTAATTTAACATAACCACGGCAAACATGCTTTCTCGACAATCCTTGTTATTGTGTGAGAAAAAAAGTGTAGAAATTAAAACGAACGTGTGTTAATAGGGAAACAGCTGGCGAGCCATGTTTGCGCATGCGCCGTGAGCGGTTCTGGTGCTGTTTGGGCCGCAGCCGCTCACAGTGCTACTTCAACAGTTATCGTCCTAGTTTCTGTCTGGCTTGCAGGCTAGCAGATTCTCGCACGAGGGGAAAATCGGCTCAGGTTGTATACTTATTTTTTGCACAGGCGTTTGTTTAATGTGAAGTAAAGTTGAAGTGCTGAAGTTTTGAAAACTGATTTTGAATAAAACTTGAAGAATGACTGGCAATTGCTTGCTCATTTTAAGAGGTCTTTCTATCATGCTATTTGATATAATGGTTTACAAACACAAAAGGGTAACTTATTAGAGTACTCCATTAATCGATAAAAGATCCGATAGAGTACTCGATTACAAAAATATTTAATAGCTGCAGCCCTATTTGAGACCTGGATACATCTCAAGACTGGACGGGTCGCATCGAAGTTAATCTACTGGCTTCAGGTGCAGTAAGTCCACCCGACTTCTGACAGTCCAGATCTCCTGGCTGGCTCGCCACTTTGTAGGGCTCACACTTTATAGCGTGACAACTGCAAATTAATTATAACCAATAAGATGTGATTATTCCATATAAATATGAAATATCAATCTGATTGATCTTTGAATGTTTAATCAAAAGAGTCTAGGGTTCTTTGCTTGTTCAGGGACCGTTTAAAGATTCTTAATTCTGTGAACACAGAATCTTTAAACGTTATGTGAGGTGAACCTTAATCTTAATTTGTATCATATGAAGATATGTATGAGTGTAGGTAATGATTAACGTGTTAAATCAAACACATACTGATCATAAGATCTGCAATGGATGGTTGTAAGAGCAACATTCATTTCAACTTCACTGGTTAAAGCACAGATTATTCAAACATTTCATTTAAACGTCTTGTTCGTTCATCACATATGATTATTGAACTCATGAGTTGTAAAAGTTCACTTTTTATTCAGAGTGAGGTGTCCAGCCGTCTGAGATAAGAGAGGAAAGGACTTCCGTGGGAGACCTTGGCAGTTTACTATTGTTGAAGAACAATAAGTGAGCAGACGGTTGATTTGTGCGTCTGAATCCTCCAGCTGGCGTAACCTTGACTTTGCAGCTCTGGTGTGCTTGAAAGGTTACTGTGTCAATTTGATGGTGAAAATTGACCCTTTTTATTCATTACAATTCAATCAATCATCAATCAGTCAATCAAAGCTTTATTTATAAAGCGCCTTCCGCAACCCTGTCAGGAAGCCCAAAGCGCTGGAATTCACATTCCAAAAAATCTGAGTGCAAATAAAAAATATATAAAAAATAAAACAACCTCTGATCCCCAGTTTCGCTGCTAGTTTGGACGCTGTGTTTGTGGTTAAGTGCATTTGTAATAGTTGGCTGATGTGGAAAGCAGCAGGGCTCCAGAAGAAACCCCGCTCTGCTCTCAGCATGCAAGTAGTCCGTCTCTAAATGCGTTTCTGATTCATTTCCTGAATCCCAGGAAGCTTGAGATCCAGGTAACATTTTGTTTTTAATGAGAAAGAAAATCAGCATAACCAAACTACTCCCAAACTTACAGCCAAACGAGACTAATGCATTTATTAATGTCCAAATTAATTATTGAGCATTTTTGTGCGGTAGCTTTTCATTTTCTTTCATTAGGCATCCCGGAGTGTTTTTCCTGGTGAAAATGACCGCATGGAAACATTTTAATGACTTCTGAACAAATTTGTTAACAAGGGAAAAAACATCCTGAATGCCTCCCTTAAACGCACTCCGTTTGTTAGAGCTCTAAAGAGAAATCTTATCATTTAAATCTGGCTTCAATTTACTTAATAGAAATAAACACATTCTCCTCAAAGATATTGCATTTATTCAGAAGTGGTCCAAATGGAAGGTTGTTTCCACTTTAACCTATCGGATAATGAGAGCAGTTCACAGCTAATGGTGCCACATTAACTAAAGTTGATCACTAGATCACTGGGCAGGGCTTTCCAGCTAACTGCAGGACTTCATACTTCTCTGAGTGGCTTTTTAGCTGTAGTTTAAAGTCATAAAGCAAAAAAAAAAAAAGGTAAATAGAAAAAAACCACTTATCAGACCCATAAAATCAGATTTGACACTCAAACAGGTAAAATTTTAGTTTGAAAATGTCAGTGGAAATAACTCTGGTGTGAATGGGACTAAGCTGACAAAAACTACAAAAGTTAGAGATGTAGGAATTACAGAATTTGTAGTTTAATTGCAAAGCAGAAATAATGAATCGTGTGACCATTGCATTTTATATTTAGGTTTATAACACCTGGCCTAGAAATCTAGACAAACTGTTGCAGTAAGAATAGATTTAGCTCTGCAGGTTGGTCTAGCAATGCGCCATTGTAGCTTCAGCAGCATTGGCTATTCTAGGGGTGAGGCCATGGGGGCATCGGCCCCTGCTGAAATCTGATTGGTTCCCTGAAGTGCCCCTCTTGTCAACCACTTATTCTTTTTGTGATGATCAGGTTATTGTGGATGCAATTCCAAGTCCCAACAGTAGTGGCAGTGATGAGCCAAAAATATTCCCAGTGTGAGATGTTGTATAATGATGTTGGACTAATACTTGGCCCTATATTCAACAAAACCTAGAAAAGGAGGATGAGCCAGTCACGGCGCTGTCTTTTTTAAAGAAAGCACTGGGTGGGCTTCGCACCAACAGGGCAGATCTTATGGGCCATTCACATCTGTACCGGGTCGGCCCGGGCCGGGTAGCCCCAGTCGGCCCCAGCCTGGCCCGGTTGATTCCACACATCCTTGTCTTAAGCCCATGTGGGCTGATTCTACCCACCAATCAGAGGCTTGCTCTAATGGAAGGTGTGAATTTCTTGTCAGCAGTGGGCGTGTTGGCCCTGGTCGGCCTGAAGCAGTACCCCTCGGGAAGAGGGCCGAGAATGAGCCTTGGTTGGCCCGGGAAAATTCCAGGCCACCCAGATATGTAAACAACCTACGCTATCCGGCCCGGGCCGACCCGGTACAGGTGGGAATGGGGCTGTAGACAGAGCAAATCATCAAAGATGGCGGCTGCTCAGAAACTTCACCTGTTTAAAATAGCTTTGGCATCGACTTTGGACGATTTAGACTTCCTCTTGTTTTGTTTCAACGTGGAAGTGGCGTACGGCCCCGTAACGATGAACGCGACAGTGTTCATTGCTCTGATTGGTCCTAGTGCTGTCCAAATGCATGCAGACACTGTTTGAAAGACAACTTCAGATTCCACTCGTGCAAATGGGCTCTGTCTATGGGTCGTGGCCAGACTACATATTTACATAGGATTACTAGGCTATATCAGCTGTAATGATACTAGACTCATGATTAACTTTCTATGCAGATTATCAGAACAGATAATCCATTTAGTCTTTTTTGTACTCTCGTCATGAGGATCCTTGAGCACGAGACAAACGTGCTTTTTTAGTCAGACCGTTATAGAATTTGCATAACGCTGGCAGAGTAATCGACATGTTCTCACTTGTTCAAAGGAAACCAGGAAAGCTAAAGTCAATTTCCTTTAAACATTTCAGCGGCCCTAGTTGCCTTTGAAGACATGCATCCATAATGAACAGCGTCGATTTTCATCCCAATTAGAGTGTTTATCTCCGCTTAGTTCACCTGTAGTGGTGCCTGTGCGCAGAAATGAAATTTCATCAAGGACAAACACTGTACTTCAAATGAAAACAGCTCATCAAGTGTCGGGATTTACAGCTTTAGCCAGAATTAGTTTTCTCAAGTTTATCGCTGTGTTAACAGCCATTGTGGTGGTGGGTTTGGTGCGCTGGGGCAGGAGGACGCGTAAGTGGGAGGAGTTACCAGAAAGGCTGGCGGGGAAAAAATACACGAGATTGAGGAGGTTATGGGTGTTCGTGTAAGAAGAGCTTCTCTAAGCTTTCATTTGGAGTTTACAAAAACGGAAATAAACGGAGCATCACATCAACCCACAGCAGCTCGACAAGACTTGTCAGATACTGACAAAAACATATCTCGCATGTCAATCACCACTACTTGCCACATATAAACAGCCTAACATGTATTTATGGTTCACTTTAATGTGAGGACAGATACAGCGCCTGTGATGTTTCTGAGCTCTTGTTAAGGATGTGAGTCAACAATTTCAGCCCAACGACTCTGATACAAGCCAGAACATCCAGCGCCGTCAGATGTAAACTAGGACACCAGGATGTTATTTTAGCATAAAGGCTTATTTTTATTTTATCGCCAAGGAGCTGGTTTGCTGCACCAAGTCCCCGTGAGATGAAGAGGTTTCCACCTCGACACCACCTGCTGCTCAGGTTCAGGGAAGCCACCGCTCCCACATGCAACATTTAAACGGAGTCATTAAAATTTAAACAGCCACCAATCTACGGACAACCACTGCAGACAGCTGCCTGGCATGTGACAAGTTAGTGGGCTGTAGACGTGGAAGCTGCTGCTGCAGCGAGGTACAACGTGTTTCCCACCAGCCGTTTACGTCAGCCGAGGAGGAAACCTGTTGTGGATGCTTGTTTTGCAACCATACCTCCTAAAATACAGCGAGGCTAACCGACCCTCAGCAGGACAAAACGATGTTTTTAGATTTGAGCGGAAGAAGAACAAACGCGTTCTCACCAGTCGAGTTTTCTAGCCATCAGGTAAAAATAGAAAACAAAAGTTTAAATCGGCTACACCTCCTGCAGCCATCAAAATAACTTTGCATGGAATGTTGAGTTACTTTTGTTATCGGTAGTAACTGGACACATTTACTCAATTACATTTCCTTGAGTACCTTTTGGAAACAATTGTATTTCTAGTAGAAGCTTTAATTCCATCCATCCATCAACCTAAGCAGAAAGGCCCAGACACTTGGGCCACCTCCTCCGGGGGAGTCCCAAGGCCTTCCCTGGCCAGCTGAGAGACGTAGTCCTGGCTCTTCTTTTACGTCTCCTCCTGGTAGGACGTGCCCGGAAATCCTCACCAGGGAGGCGTCCAGGAGGCATCCTAACCAGATGTCTGAGCCACCTAAAATTGATGTGGAGGACCAGCGGGTCTACACTGAGCCCCTGCTGGATGACTGAGTTTCTCCCCCTGCAGAGAAAACATTTCTGCCGCTTGTACCCACGATCTCGTTCTTTCTGCCACTACCCAAAGCTCATGACCATAGGTGAGGGTAGGAACGTAGATCGACCGGTAAATCGAGAGCTTCACCTTCTGACTCAGCTCTCTCTTCACCACGACAGACCGGTACAACGCCCGCATCACTGCAGACGCAGCACCAATCCGCCTATCGATCTCACGCTCCAGTTTTCCCTCACTCGTGAACAAGACCCGAGATACTTAAACTCCACGTGGGCAGGACCTCATCCCTGACCTGCAGAAGGCATTCTACCTGTTTCTACCTAGTTTTAATGTACATTTTACTTTTACTTGACTTTGATTATGAAGTATTTCGATTGATGGTTTTAAAACAGACTTCAGGTGTTTGATCACTCCATTGTCTCATATGAATTCTTGATAGTTTCATTCATTTGTTTAGAGAAGTATTTTTATGTAAACAACCTCGTCTGGAGAAGTAGAAGAGAGTGACATTTTATGGAAGTGGTGTGTAACCACGTTTGGTAGAATTTAAAGAGGTAAAACCTTCAACATTAGCGAGTCAGTTTCCAAACAACCCTGCAGGTCATATTTCCACCTGTGATAATTCTACTTTTGGAGTTTCGATAAGTTGTTTAGGTTAACGTCTCTGT